>NW_027140341.1:22500-27500 GCF_036365525.1 Heterodontus francisci
TGGCATATCCCGTATCCTGAGACTGTGACCCCTGGTTCTGGACTCCCCCGCCATCGGGAACATCCTCCCTGCATCTAGCCTGTCTAGTGCTGTTAGAATTTTATAGGTTTCTATGAGATCCCCTCTCATTCTTCTAAACTCTAGTTAACACAGGCCCAGTCGACCCAATCTCTCCTCATACGTCAATCCTGCCATCCCAGGAATCAGCCTAGTAAACCTTCTTTGCACTCCCTCCATGGCAAGAACATCCTACCTCAGATAAGGAGACCAAAACTGCACACAATACTCCAGATGTGGTCTTACAAAGGCCCTGTATAACTGCAGTAAGACATCCTTGCTCCTGTACTCAAATCCTCTTGCAATGAAGGGAAACAGACCATTCGCCTTCCTGACTGCTTGCTGCACCTGAATGCTTGCTTTCAGCGACTGGTGTACAAGGACACCCAGGTCTCGTTGCACCTCCCCCTTTCCCAATCTATCACCGTTCAGATAATAATCTGCCTTTCCGTTTTTAACAACCAAAGTGGATAACCTCACATTTATCCACGTTACACTGCATCTACCATGCATTTGCCCACTCACACAACTTGTCCAAATCACATTGGAGCCTCTTTGCATCCTCCTCACAGTGCCTCCCCCGAACACCCCCCCCCCCCCCCTCCTGCCCCAACCCCCAACTCCAAGTGTGGTCTGTCTGAGGTTCTATACAAATTAGAGCAAAGTCCAAAGTACGGAAAGTCCACATCAGGGAACTCCTCTTTGCTGATGATGCTGCTTTAACATCTCACACTGAAGAGTGTCTGCAGAATCTCATCGACAGGATTGCGGCTGCCTGCAACAAATTTGGCCTAACCATCAGCCTCAAGAAAACGAATATCATGGGACAGGACGTCAGAAATGCTCCATCCATCAATATCGGCGACCACGCTCTGGAAGTGGTTCAAGAGTTCACCTGCCAAGGCTCAACTATCACCAGTAACCTGTCTCTCGATGCAGAAATCAACAAACGCATGGGAAAGGCTTCCACTGCTATGTCCAGACTGGCCAAGAGAGTGTGGGAAAATGGCGCACTGACACAGAACACAAAAGTCCGAGTGTATCAAGCCTGTGTCCTCAGTACCTTGCTCTATGGCAGCGAGGCCTGGACAACGTATGTCAGCCAAGAGCGACGTCTCAATTCATTCCATCTTCGCTGCCTCCGGAGAATCCTTGGCATCAGGTGGCAGGACCGTATCTCCAACACAGAAGTCCTCGAGGTGGCCAACATCCCCAGCATATACACCCGACTGAGCCAGCGGCGCTTGAGATGGCTTGGCCATGTGAGCCGCATGGAAGATGGCAGGATCCCCAAAGACACATTGTACAGCGAGCTCGCCACCGGTACCAGGCCCACCGGCCGTCCGTGTCTCCGCTTTAAAGACGTCTGCAAACGCGACATGAAGTCCTGTGACATTGACCACAAGTCGTGGGAGTCAGTTGCCGGCGATCGCCCCGGAGCTGGCGGGCAGCCGTAAAGGCGGGGCTAGAGAGTGGCGAGTCGAAGAGACTTAGCAGTTGGCGGGAAAAAAAGACAGAAGCGCAAGGGGAGAGCCAACTGTGTAACAGCCCCGACAACCAATTTTATCTGCAGCGCCTGTGGAAGAGTCTGTCACTCTAGTATTGGCCTTTATAGCCACTCCAGGCGCTGCTCCACACACCACTGACCACCTCCAGGTGCTTACCCATTGTCTCCCGAGACAAGGAGGCCAAAGAAGAAGATACAAATTTAACATGACTTCCTCGCCTTTCAATTCCCTCCCTCTGGAAATAAACCCACGTGCTCGGATATGCTTTATTGCATAGAATTGCACATCCTCCTCACCGCTGCCCATCTCCCCCCCCGACCCCGCCCCTGCTCCCAATCACCATATCCTTCTATTCCTTTCTCCCTCATGTGTTTATCGAGGATGGTCAAAGCAGATTCAACAGGAACTTTCAAACGAGGAATCGGCTAAATGCTCGACGTGGAGAAAGAGCGCGGTGGTGGGGGGGGGACAGTGGGAGTAATTGGGTCACTCTTTTTAAAAGACAGCCAGCATAAGTACGACGGGCCGAATGGATGTTTGAAGATTTTCAGGACTATGGTGAGGAAGGAGCGGTGGGGGGGGAGAAATTGGAAAGGTCATTCGATAGAGCCAGCACAGGCAGGATGGGCCGAATGGGGGCCCTTCTGTGCTGCAACCCATTCTATGGTCCAATGGCTCCGTGGATGGTGCGCCCTCCACACCTGCAGGAGGCGCTGTGGGCGCTCGGAGGACCGAGCGGTGCAATGCGCCCTCCCGTCCTTGTAGATGGCGCTGTGCGCTCTTGGAGTACCAAGCGATACAGTGCGCCCTCCCCACCAGGAGGCGCTGTGGGCGCTCGGAGGGCCTGGCGGTGCAGTCCGCCCTCCAGACCTGCAGGAGGCGCTGTGGGCGCTCGGAGGACCGAGCGGTGCAATGCGCCCTCCCGTCCTTGTAGATGGCGCTGTGCGCTCTTGGAGTACCAAGCGATACAGTGCGCCCTCCCCACCAGGAGGCGCTGTGGGCGCTCGGAGGGCCTGGCGGTGCAGTCCGCCCTCCAGACCTGCAGGAGGCGCTGTGGGCGCTTGGAGGGCCTGGCGGTGCAGTGCGCCCTCCAGAGCTGCAGGAGGCGCTGTGGGCGCCCGGAGGACTGAGCGGTGCAGTGCGCCCTCCCGGCCAGCAGTGGCGATCTGGGCGCTCGGCGCCGCTGCTGTGCCAAAGGGTCATCTTGCCTCCTGATCCTCGCCAGCCGCCGCGCACGCTGGGAGTTGTAGTCCCGCCTCATGTGGCGGCCAATTGCCTCGAAGGGGCCCAGAACTACAACTCCCAGCAGCCTCGGCGCGCACTCCGTTACCCCCTCCAAAATGGCGGGCCTGCCCTGAGTTGTTTGTGGTGGAGGTGAATGAGGGAGAGGGGAGATGAGGTGGGGGAAGGTTGAGGGAGAGGGGAGGTGAGGGATGTAGGAGGGAACGAGGAGATGAGGGAGTAGGATGTGGGAGGGGATTTGGGAGGGAGAGAGGAGGATGAGGGAAAAGGAGATATGAGGGAGGGTGAGTGGAGAGTAGGGCTGTAGGAGGGAGTGAGGGGATGAGGGCAGAGGAAAGGAGAAAGAGAGGAGGGGTTGAGGGAGAGAGGGGGATTTGGGAGGGAGTGAGGGGAGGATGAGGGAAAGAGAGAGAGGAGATGAGGGAGGGAGAAAGAGGGGTGGGGATATAGGAGGCAGTGAGAGGATGAGGGCGAGGAGGAGGAGAGAGGAAGGGATGAGGGAGAGCGAGGAGGGGTTGAGGGAGAGGGAGGGGATTTGGGAGGGAGCGAGGGGAGGATGAGGGAGGGAGAAAGAGGGGTGGGGGGGGAGGGAGAGCAGAGAGTAGGGATATAGGAGGCAGTGAGAGGATGAGGGCGAGGAGGAGGAGAGAGGAAGGGATGAGGGAGAGCGAGGAGGGGTTGAGGGAGAGAGAGGGGGATGAGGGAGGGGATTTGGGAGGGAGCGAGGGGAGGATGAGGGAGGGAGAGCAGAGAGTAGGGATATAGGAGGCAGTGAGAGGATGAGGGCGAGGAGGAGGAGAGAGGAAGGGATGAGGGAGTGCGAGGAGGGGTTGAGGGAGAGAGAGGGGGATGAGGGAGGGGATTTGGGAGGGAGCGAGGGGAGGATGAGGGAGGGAGAAAGAGGGGTGGGGGGGAGGGAGAGCAGAGAGTAGGGATATAGGAGGCAGTGAGAGGATGAGGGTGAGGAGGAGGAAGGGATGAGGGAGTGCGAGGAGGGGTTGAGGGAGAGAGAGGGGGATGAGGGAGGGGATTTGGGAGGGAGCGAGGGGAGGATGAGGGAGGGAGAGTAGGGATATAGGAGGCAGTGAGAGGATGTGGGTGAGGAGGAGGAGAGAGGAAGGGATGAGGGAGTGCGAGGAGGGGTTGAGGGAGAGAGAGGGGGATGAGGGAGGGGATTTGGGAGGGAGCGAGGGGAGGATGAGGGAAAGAGAGAGAGGAGATGAGGGAGGGAGAAAGAGGGGTGGTGGGGGGGGAGGGAGAGCAGAGAGTAGGGATATAGGAGGCAGTGAGAGGATGAGGGCGAGGAGGAGGAGAGAGGAAGGGATGAGGGAGTGCGAGGAGGGGTTGAGGGAGAGGGAAGGATGAGAGTGGGAGGGAGGATGAGGAGGGAGCTGGGGTTGGAGAGGGAGGGGGAGAGAGATGGAGAAGGGAAAGAGGAGATGGCGGGGATGGAGGGAGCGGAGGGTGGGGGAGAAGGAGTCCGTCCCTCACTGTTACTAACCTGGCCTTGCGCCTCGCCCTGCAGATGGTGGGAGAAACAGCGGAGAGGAAGAAGAGCCCCGAGCGAGCCTCCTCCAAGGAGCGGGAGAAGAAGCGCTCGCGATCGCGATCCAGGGACCGAGAGAGGAAGCGCTCCACTTCCAAGGAGCGGAAACGCCATCGCTCACGGGAGAGGAAGCGCTCCAGGTCAAAATCGCCGGAGAGGGAGGCCGACAGGTGAGAGACGGGCGGAAACGCGACGGGGTTTACAACCCGAGCGCGCGATTCAGGCTTTCACGGAGCGGCTGAGAGCGCTGGGTAGGAGGCGGGGAGGCTAATGGGAGAGGTTGATGCAGAAGAGAGTCCCAACCTCAAACGCCCTTTCGCGTGCCACGGTGTTTCCTAATTTCGTTCCGGAGTGGGCTCCTGCCGTGCCCTAAGATTCTGCGAGGCCCCTCTCCGTGGCGTTTAAAGTAACTTTTGTCTCCTCGTGTTTTTTTTCTTTTCCTTTGCCGTCGTGGCAGGGATCGACACCATGGGAAGGAGAAGGAACGGGACAAGGACAGAGAACGGGATCGCCTCAAGAAGGAGCGTGACCGGGAGGGACACAGGAAGGGGAGGAAGAGGTCGAGGTGAGAGGAGAGGAGGAGGTTTGCGCGGTAGTGTGGCGAGGCAGACCCTGCCCTGCTCGGCACAGGTGAAGAGCAGGGGCTG
>NW_027140341.1:32500-84545 GCF_036365525.1 Heterodontus francisci
ATCCTCCTCCCACCCCTATTTCATCTCCCCCTCCCTCCCCATCACCATATCCTTCTATTCCTTTCTCCCTCGTGTGTTTATCCAGCTTCCCCCCCCCACCCCTCCACCCCTTAAATGAATCTATGCCGTTCGCCTCAACCCACTCCCTGTGGTAGCGAGTCCCACATTCTCACCACTCTCTGGGTGAAGACATTCCTCCTGAATTCCCCGATTGGATTTATATTGATGGTCCCCTCATTCTGGTCTCCACCCCACACAAGTTGGGAGCACGTGTACCCTATCGAAACCCCCTTTGTAATTTTAAAGACCTCGATTGAGTCACCCCTCAGCCTTCTCTTTTCCAACAAAAAGAGCCCCAGCCTGTTCAACCTTTCCTGATAGTTACAACTTGGATGAAGGGACTGAAGGTATGGGTGCTAAATTTGCTGATGACCCAAAGATAAGTAGGAAAGTAAGTTGTGAAGAGGACATAAGGGGGCCACAGAGGGGTGTAGATAGGTTAAGTGAGTGGGCAAAGACCTGGCAAAATGGAGTATATTGTGGGAAACTGGAAATTGTCCACTTTGGCAGGAAGATTTAAAAAAAAAGTATATTATCTAAATGGTGAGAGATTGCAGAGCTCTGAGATGCAGAGGGATCTGGGTGTCCTAGTGCATGAATCGCAAAAGGTCAGTGTGCAGGTACAACAAGTAATTAGGAAAGCTAATAGAATGTTATCATTTATCGCGAGGGGAATTGAATATAAAAGTAGGGAGGTTATGCTTCAGCTATACAGGGCATTGGTGAGACCACATCTGGAGTACTGTGTACAGTACTGGTCTCCTTATTCAAAGATGCGTTGGAGGCAGTTCAGAGAAGGTTGACTAGACTAATACCTGGAATGGGAAGGCTGTCTTACGAGGACAGGTTGGACAGGCTAGGCTTGTATCCGCTGGAGTTTAGAAGAGTAAGAGGCGGCTTGATTGAAACATACAAGATCCTGAGGGGTCTTGACAGTGTGGATGTGGAAAGGATGTTCCCTTGTGGGAGAATCTCGAACTAGGGGTCACTGTTTAAAAATAAGGGGTCGCCCATTTAAGACAGAGATGAGGAAGAAATGTTTTCTCTCAGAGGGTCGTGAATCTTTGGAATTCTCTTCCCCAAAAGGCAGTGGAAGCAGGAGTCTTTGAATATTTTTAAGGCAGAGGTAGATAGATTCTTGATGAGCAAGGGGGGGTGGAAGGTTATCGGGGAGTAGGTGGGAATGTGGAGTCGAGGTTACAATCAGTTCAGCCACGATCTTATTGAATGGCGGAGCAGGCTCGAGGGGCCGAGCGGCCTACTCCTGCTCCTAATTCGTATGTGTTTTGATGGCAGTCCCCCCTAGTTATAGATCGCAGGACGCTGTGGCGATTACTGCAATGACTCCCAGGTGCCAAAGCTTTATTTTTTTTTTCTCCCACCAGCTCAGCGTGTGACAGTAAATTCTCTCTCTCTCTCTCTCCCTCTCTCCCTATCGCTCTCCAGCCCAAGTTCCTTTCGAAGGCCGAGCGGGAGGCGGAGGCCCTGCGACGACGACAGCAGGAGGTCGACGAGCGCCGGCGTGCGCAGGACGACGAGCGGAAAAAGCGGAAGCTGTTCCAGGAGCTGGGGAGGAAAATGCTGGGTGCGCTAAAGTTAAACCCCCGTCTTAAAAACCTTTCCGTAAACGGGTCGAGCAATGTTTTTTTCTCCAGCAGAGACCACGGCGGCATTCTGAGTTTGTTGGCAGGTGTTTTTACTTAAACCCCCCGCACCCCCCCACCGCCTCCCCACCAGCCTTCGTCCCGAGACAAAGCTAGGTGGGAACGTAGGCTGTGAGGAGGACGCAGAGAGGCGGCAAAGGGATGTAGACCGGTTAAGAGATGGGGCAAGAAGGTGGCAGATGGTGATCAGTGTGGAAGCATGAGGTTATTCACTGTGGTAGGAAGAGTGCGAAAGCAGAGTTTTTTTTTAAAGAAGGTGAGAGATTGCGGTTCAGAGGGATTTGGGTGTCCTTGTACACGAATCACAGAAAGCTAACGCGAAGGTACAGCAAGCAATTAAGAAGGCAAATGGTACACGTCCGTATGCAGCAAGACCTGGACAACATCCTGCCTTGGGCTGATATGTGGCATTTGCGCCACACAAGTGCCAGCAATGACCATCTCTTAACGAGAGAGAATGTAACCATCTCCCCTTGACATTTAATGGCATTACCATCGCTGAATCCCCCACTCTCAACATCCTAGGGGGGTCACCATTGACCAGAAAATGAACTGGAGTAGCCATAGAAATACCGTGGCTACAAGAGCAGGTCAGAGGCTAGGAATCCTGCGGTGAATAACTCCCCTCCTGACTCCCCAAAGCCTGTCCACCATCTACAAGGCACAAGTCAGGAGTGTGATGGAATGCTCCCCACTTGCCTGGATGGGTGCAGCTTCCAACAACACTCAGGAAGCTCGACACCATCCAGTACAAAGCAGCCCGCTTGATTGGCACCCCATCTACAAACATTCACTCCCTCCACCACCGACGCACAGTGGCAGCAGTGTGTACCATCTACAAGATGCACTGCAGGAACTCACCAAGGCTCCTTCGGGAGCCACTTCTGAACCCGTGACCTCTACCAACTAGAAGGACCAGGGTATCAGATGCATGGAACACCACCACCTGCAAGTTCCCCTCCAAGTCACACACCATCCTGACTTGGAACTATATCGGCCGTTCCTTCACTGTCGCTGGGTCAAAATCCTGGAACTCCCTTCCTAACAGCACAGTGGGTGTCACCTACCCCACACGGACTGCAGCGGTTCAAGAAGGCAGCTCACCACCACCTTCTCAAGGGCAATTAGGGATGGGCAATAAATGCTGGCCTAGCCAGCGACACCCACATCCCCATGAACAAATAAAATAAAAAGATAGATTTTTGGCACACTGAGGGAATCGAGGGGTAGGGCGGGAAAGTGGAGTTGGAGTGGAGGATCAGTCGCAATGTTACTGAATGGGGAAGCAGGCTCAAGGGGCCGAATGGTCTACTCCTGCTCCTGTTTCTAATGTTCTTAACGTCCTGCTGCAGAGGACCCACAGGAGAGAGAGAGGCGCGAGCGAAGGGAGAGGATGGAGCGGGAGAGCCAGGGCAACGACGAGGAAGGTGGGCGCCTGAAGATGCGGGAGGAAAAGGACAAAACAAAGGAGCTGCAAGCCATCAAGGTACTGTGCTTCCTGCACCCCCCCATCCCCCCAACACACACACGCACTCCCAACCCTCTCCCCGCCCCAACCTTCCGGAAAGTGCACAGATGAATGTCGTCGGGGTGGGAACGGTTTCAGGCTCGGCAGCGCTGGCGCCCACAGTCAAATAGCCGACGGGCGCTTCCTTGGCTGGGCTCGGATGGAAATGGCTTGGGTTACCAGGCCGTGAGGGACCATGGAACCTCCGTGGTCCCTCACCAGGCCCTGCCACCCGCCCTCAGTCTTTCCACCATCTCGCCCCCTACGGCCCAGCAACTCTTAGGCCCACCCCAGCACCCACCACCCACCTGCAAAAGCTCGGCGTCACATAACCGCGCGCTCCCGGGGCCTCTCTTCCCCCTGGGTCAGCCTGGTCAAGGGGTGGGGGTGGGGGGGGTTGGTGTGACGGTTTGGTGGGGGTGGCAGGAGGGTGTGCAGTGGTGCTGGGCAAACCCCGCTGAGTGGGATCTTGCTGCTCCCGCAGGAACGCTACCTGGGAGGCGTGAAGAAGCGGAGGCGGACCAGGCATCTGAACGACAGAAGTTTGTGTTCGAGTGGGACGCTTCAGAAGACACATCGCTGGACTATAACCCTCTGTGAGTACCGCTGGGAACACAGGTCCCTCCCCCTTCATCACCCGCCTCCCCCCCCAGTCTGTTCTGGGTGCCGTCCAGCTCCTCGAGTGTTCTTGCAGCTCCTGCAACCCCGTCCAGGCAAAGCACAGAGCAGTGGGAGCAGACTCGCTGGACACCGTTGCCCCCAATGTACCATCCCTCCTCGACTGCTGTCATTTGACCCGACACGGGAGGAGGGGAAGTGGGGGGTTGAGATTCCAGCAAGTTAAAAAAAAAAATAAAGGCCGAGGGCCAGGTACCCTGGCGGGGCAAACCCAGGGAGGGAGGGAACAGAAGTTGTACGTGCGCTGTCACAGTCGGACTGACGAACGTGGCCTCTCCTCGGCTTTCAGGTACAAGGAACGACACCACGTGCAGCTCCTGGGCCGTGGCTTCATCGCCGGCATCGACCTCAAGCAGCAGAAACGGGAGCAGTCGCGTTTCTACGGGGACCTGATGGAGAAGAGGCGCACGCTGGAGGAGAAGGAGCAGGAGGAGTACGTTGGTTTATATTTGTTGGTGGGAGGTGGGCGTCGCTGGCTGAGGCCGCGTGTATTGCCCGTCCCAGATTGTCCTCGCGAAGGTGGTGGGGGGAGCCTTGAAGACAACGTGTCTTGCTCAGCCGTGTCAGAGGGCAGACCACGTCGCTGTGGGTCTGGTATCATGTGTAGGCCAGACCGGGTAAGGGCGGGAGATTTCCTTCCCTGAAGGGCATTAGAGAACCAGGTGGGTTTTTTACCATAATCCGGTAGTTTCCCGGCCACCGGCACGAGACTCGCTTTTTTAATTCCAGATTTATTAATTAACTGAACTTAAATTCCGCCAGCTGCTGCGGGTGGGATTTGAACTCCTGTCTCCAGACCATTAGTCCAGGCCTCTGGAATACTAGCCCAGTAACATTTACATTACCACTATGTGAATGTACCCCCGACGGTGTCACTATTGGAGCGGCGGTACTGAACAGCACCTTCGGCGGGTCAGTGCTGAGGGAGCGCCGCCCTGTCGGAGGGTCAGTGCTGAGGGAGCGCCGCCCTGTCTGAGGGTCAGTACTGAGGGAGCCCCGCCCTGTCGGAGGGTCAGTGCTGAGGGAGCGCCGCCCTGTCGGAGGGTCAGTGCTGAGGGAGCGCCGCACTGTCGGAGGGTCAGTACTGAGGGAGCGCCGCACTGTCGGAGGGTCAGTACTGAGGGAGCGCCGCGCTGTCAGAGGGTCAGTGCTGAGGGAGCGCCGCACTGTCGGAGGGTCAGTGCTGAGGGAGCGCCGCACTGTCGGAGGGTCAGTGCTGAGGGAGCGCCGTGCTGTCGGAGGGTCAGTGCTGAGGGAGCACCACACTGTCGGAGGGTCAGTGCTGAGGGAGCTCCGCACTGTCGGAGGGTCAGTGCTGAGGGAGCGCCGCGCTGTCGGAAGGTCAGTACTGAGGGAGTGCTGCACTGTCGGAGGGTCAGTGCTGAGGGAGCGCCGCACTGTCGGAGGGTCAATACTGAGGGAGCGCCGCACTGTCGGAGGGTCAGTCCTGAGGGAGCGCCGCACTGTTGGACGTGCTGTCTTTCGGGTGAGAGGTTAAACCGAGGCCCCGTCTGGCCTCACTGGTGGGTGTAAAAGATCCCAAGGCCACTATTTGGAAGAAGAGCAGGGTGGGGGGGGGGGGGGGGGGGGGGGGAGCGGGCGGGGCGGAGTTCTCTCCGGTGTCCTGGGGCCAATATTTATCCATCAACCGACATCAATAAAAAAAAAAGACATTATCCGGTCATTCATTATCCGGTCATTAACAGATCACTGTTGGATGCCCATGGGATCTGGTAATGTCTGCCGGGTGGGCAGACGGGTGTCCTCGGTTAAATGTCTCATCCTGCGAGACGCTAGATAAGCACGAGCCCGTTTCCCCCCCGCTAACGGGCCGTATCTCGGCGCAGAGCGAGGCTGCGGAAAGTTCGCAAGAAGGAGGCTAAGCAGCGGTGGGACGACCGGCACTGGTCGCAGAAGAAGCTGGACGAGATGACGGAGCGCGACTGGAGAATATTCCGGGAGGATTACAGCATCACCACGAAGGGAGGTCGGATCCCCAACCCCATCCGCTCCTGGAAGGATTCCAGTCTGCCGATGCACATTCAGGAGGTCATCGACAAGTGTGGCTACAAGGTGAGGGGGGATGGGGTGCGAGTGGTGGGGGGGGGGGGGGTGGGTGGCGGGGGGCAGAACCTTGGTGCCCGCTCGCCTTGGCAGAATGTTCCGGAACCCTCCCCCTATCGGGCATTCACAGGTCCTGTAAACCTGTTGAAAGTTTACTGCCTCCAGTCGTCCGGTGCCTGTGTGTGTGGGGTCCTACCCCCGCCCCGAGAAACCACCTCTCTCCCCTCCTTTCAGACACTCTGTAAAACCTCCCTCTCTGACCGAGTTTTTGGCCGCCAGGCCCTAATAGCCCCTTTATGTGGCTCGGGGTCTGATGTTGTTGTTGGATGCCATTGAACCTGGATGCGATGCCTCTTGTAGTCGTACGGCCCGTTCCCGGGGCTCGGTAGACGTTGTGCAGCCATCGGCGGGGAGGTCCTGGAGCCCTAACTACTACCGTTCTTGCCTTGCTCTGTTCTTGCAGGAACCGACCCCCATCCAGCGGCAGGCCATCCCCATCGGGCTCCAGAACAGAGACATCATCGGTGTGGCTGAGACGGGCAGTGGCAAGACAGCGGCTTTCCTCATTCCGCTACTGGTCTGGATCACCACCCTCCCGAAACTCGACAGGTAGTGCGATGCAAAACACTGCAGTGTGAGCTGTGGCACAGCGCTGAGGGAGCGCAGCGCTGTCGGAGGGTCAGTGCTGAGGGAGCGCCGCGCTGTCGGAGGGTCAGCGCTGAGGGAGCGCCGCGCTGTCGGAGGGTCAGCGCTGAGGGAGCGCCGCGCTGTCGGAGGGTCAGCGCTGAGGGAGCGCCGCGCTGTCGGAGGGTCAGCGCTGAGGGAGCGCCGCGCTGTCGGAGGGTCAGCGCTGAGGGAGCGCCGCGCTGTCGGAGGGTCAGCGCTGAGGGAGCGCCGCGCTGTCGGAGGGTCAGCGCTGAGGGAGCGCCGCGCTGTCGGAGGGTCAGCGCTGAGGGAGCGCCGCGCTGTCGGAGGGTCAGCGCTGAGGGAGCGCCGCGCTGTCGGAGGGTCAGCGCTGAGGGAGCGCCGCGCTGTCGGAGGGTCAGCGCTGAGGGAGCGCCGCGCTGTCGGAGGGTCAGCGCTGAGGGAGCGCCGCGCTGTCGGAGGGTCAGCGCTGAGGGAGCGCCGCGCTGTCGGAGGGTCAGCGCTGAGGGAGCGCCGCGCTGTCGGAGGGTCAGCGCTGAGGGAGCGCCGCGCTGTCGGAGGGTCAGCGCTGAGGGAGCGCCGCGCTGTCGGAGGGTCAGCGCTGAGGGAGCGCCGCGCTGTCGGAGGGTCAGCGCTGAGGGAGCGCCGCGCTGTCGGAGGGTCAGCGCTGAGGGAGCGCCGCGCTGTCGGAGGGTCAGCGCTGAGGGAGCGCCGCGCTGTCGGAGGGTCAGCGCTGAGGGAGCGCCGCGCTGTCGGAGGGTCAGCGCTGAGGGAGCGCCGCGCTGTCGGAGGGTCAGCGCTGAGGGAGCGCCGCGCTGTCGGAGGGTCAGCGCTGAGGGAGCGCCGCGCTGTCGGAGGGTCAGCGCTGAGGGAGCGCCGCGCTGTCGGAGGGTCAGCGCTGAGGGAGCGCCGCGCTGTCGGAGGGTCAGCGCTGAGGGAGCGCCGCGCTGTCGGAGGGTCAGCGCTGAGGGAGCGCCGCGCTGTCGGAGGGTCAGCGCCGAGGGAGCGCCGCGCTGTCGGAGGGTCAGCGCCGAGGGAGCGCCGCGCTGTCGGAGGGTCAGCGCCGAGGGAGCGCCGCGCTGTCGGAGGGTCAGCGCCGAGGGAGCGCCGCGCTGTCGGAGGGTCAGCGCCGAGGGAGCGCCGCGCTGTCGGAGGGTCAGCGCCGAGGGAGCGCCGCGCTGTCGGAGGGTCAGCGCCGAGGGAGCGCCGCGCTGTCGGAGGGTCAGCGCCGAGGGAGCGCCGCGCTGTCGGAGGGTCAGCGCCGAGGGAGCGCCGCACTGTCGGAGGGTCAGTGATGAGGGAGTGCTGCACTGTCGGAGGGTCAGTACTGATTGACCAGCGCACTTTCGGAGGGACCACTGCCCTGTTTTAAATGCCGTCTTTCGGATGAGATGTTAAGCCCAGACGCCATCTGTCCCTTCAAGCAGATGTACAAGAAGAGCAGGGAGACTGTTTCCCAGTGGCCTGCCAGCCCTGTGTCCCCCCCGGCCTCCCGCCCCCCCCTCCCCACTTCCGACACCTTGGTGAATTCATCAGCTGCCCCGTGTGCATCGAAGAGGACCCACGAGTTCCGCCTGTTTTCCATTAAGGTGATCGCTGCCTGGGCAAGGGGGGAGAAACCAGCTCAGATTCCCGCCCCGATCGCTGACGCCTCCCATGGTTCAATAGCCTGGCAACACTCTTGAAGAATTGCAGAGCCACACACCACAGGAGGAGTCCATTCGTTCCATCGTGTCTGTGCCCGGCTCTTTGAACGATCTATCCAATTAGTCCCCGCTCCCCCCTCCTGCTCTTTTCCCCCCCACGTCCCTGCAAATGTTACCCCTTCCAGTATTTATCCAATTCCCCCTTTTGAAAGTTACTATTGAATCTGCTTCCACCGCCCTTTCAGGCAGCGCGTTCCAGATCACAACAACTCCCCGCATTAAAATAAAATTATCCTCCTTTTCTCCCCCCTCTGGTTCTTTTGCCGATTATCTCAAATCTGTGTCCCTCTGGTTACCGATCCTCCCGCCACCGGAAACAGTTTCTCCCTCTCCCTGTACTCTATCCAAACCCCCTCCTAATTCGGAACGCCTCGATTAAATCTCCTCCGAACCTTCTCGGCTGTAAGGAGAACGATCCCAGATAAGTCTTTCCGCTTGCCTCCCCTCCTTTTTGCAGGATCGAGGAGTCTGACCAAGGTCCCTATGCCATTATCTTGGCTCCCACCCGTGAGCTGGCTCAGCAGATTGAGGAGGAGACCATCAAGTTCGGCAAGCCTCTGGGTATCCGCACGGTGGCAGTGATTGGCGGCATCTCTCGGGAGGACCAGGGCTTCCGACTGCGTATGGGGTGTGAGGTAACTCAGTGCCTGACGTGTGTTATTTACAGCAAAACTGCGGTACATCTGGGTGCGCGGAGGGTCATTACTGAGGGAGTGCGGCCCTGTCGGAGGGTCATTACTGAGAAATGACGCAGTGTCGGAGGGTCAGTACTGAGGGAGTGCAGCCCTGTCGGAGGGTCAGTGCTGAGGGAGCACTGCACTGTCGGAGGGTCAGTACTGAGGGAGCGCCGCACTGTCAGCGGGTCAGTACTGAGGGAGCACCGCACTGTCGGAGGGTCAGTACTGAGGGAGCGCCGCACTGTCAGCGGGTCAGTACTGAGGGAGCACCGCACTGTCGGAGGGTCAGTACTGAGGGAGCACCGCACTGTCGGAGGGTCAGTGCTGAGGGAGTGCCGCACTGTCGGAGGGTCAGTGCTGAGGGAGTGCCGCAGTGTCGGAGGGTCAGTGCTGAGGGAGTGCCGCAGTGTCGGAGGGTCAGTGCTGAGGGAGTGCCGCAGTGTCGGAGGGTCAGTGCTGAGGGAGTGCCGCAGTGTCGGAGGGTCAGTGCTGAGGGAGTGCCGCACTGTCGGAGGGTCAGTGCTGAGGGAGTGCCGCACTGTCGGAGGGTCAGTGCTGAGGGAGTGCCGCACTGTCGGAGGGTCAGTGCTGAGGGAGTGCCGCACTGTCGGAGGGTCAGTGCTGAGGGAGTGCCGCACTGTCGGAGGGTCAGTGCTGAGGGAGTGCCGCACTGTCGGAGGGTCAGTGCTGAGGGAGTGCCGCACTGTCGGAGGGTCAGTGCTGAGGGAGTGCCGCACTGTCGGAGGGTCAGTGCTGAGGGAGTGCCGCACTGTCGGAGGGTCAGTGCTGAGGGAGTGCCGCACTGTCGGAGGGTCAGTACCGAGGGAATATATTCAAGATTTGGATTGTTAGTTTTTTTGGGACACTGAGGGAATCGCGGTAGAGGGCGGGAAAGTGGAGTTGAGGTCGAGGGTCAGCCGTGACCTTACTGAATGGTGGAGCAGGCTCGAAGGGGCCGAACGGCCTCCGCCTGCCGCCTATTTCTGACCTAACGTGTGCTCTTTTCTTGAAGATTGTGATCGCCACCCCGGGGCGCCTGATCGACGTCCTGGAGAACAGGTACCTGGTGCTCAGCCGCTGCACCTACGTGGTGCTCGACGAGGCGGACAGGATGATCGACATGGGCTTCGAGCCCGACGTGCAGAGGATTCTCGAGCACATGCCCGTCACCAACCAGAAGCCGGACACGGACGAGGCCGAGGACCCGGAGAAGATGATGGCCAACTTCGAGCTGGGCAAGCACAAGTACAGACAGGTACGGAGGCTAGTGCGGCTGAGGGGGAAGCGGGGTGTGGGGGGGGTGTGGGCTGCATCACGGAGAGTGGCAGATTCATTACGGCGCAGGAGCCGGCCATTCGGCGCATCGAATCCATGCTGGCTCTCTCTAGAGCAATCCAGTCAGTCCCATTCCCCCCCCTGCCCCTGCTCTATCCCCCCGTAGCCCGACCGGGGGTGGGGGTTTCAGGCTGTGATTCGGGCTGCTCTGGTTGATGGTTTTTTTATTTCTCTCCTCCTCCTCCTCCCACCCTGCCGCAGACGGTCATGTTCACCGCCACCATGCCTCCGTCGGTGGAGAGGCTCGCCCGGAGCTACCTGCGCAGACCGGCGGTCGTCTACATCGGCTCCGCCGGGAAGCCCCACGAGCGTGTCGAGCAGCGGGTCTACCTCATGTCGGAGGGCGAAAAGAGGTAACTGGGGCGGTGGTGGGGAGGGGGTGGTGGCCGTGGGACAGGTGGGTGTGGACGGAAGGGCTAATAAATGGCCTCCTCCCGTTACTGTGTAACGGGCTCGGGGAGGGGCTGGACGGTCTCCTTCCTGTTCCCGTGGCTCCCCGTGGCACAGGTGGTTCTGATGTCGCTTTTGTTCTGTTTTCAGGAAGAAGTTGCTTGCTCTCCTGGAGCAAGGCTTTGACCCTCCGATTATCATCTTTGTCAATCAGAAAAAAGGCTGCGACGTGTTGGCAAAATCGCTGGAGAAGATGGGAGTAAGTAAAGAGACGTGTCCGACTGCTCACCTTTTCTACCCTCTTTCCCCCCCCCCCCCCCCACCGCCATTAACAAATCATCGAACCTGACCACCACAGAAACAGGCCGCTCGGCCCATCTGCTCCGTGCCGGCGTTCCTGCTCCACACGAGCCTCCACCCGCACCCCCCCCCGACTTCATCTCCCTCCCATCACCCCATATCCTTCTATTCCTTTCTCCCTCGTGTGTTTATCCAGCTTCCCCCTCCTTAAATGCATCTACGCCATTCGCCTCAACCTGTGGGTCGCGAGTCCCCACATTCTCACCGCTCTCCGGGCGAAGACGTTCCTCCTGAATTCCCCAATTTGGATTTATTGCTGACTGTCTTATATTGATGGCGCCCCTGGTTCCGGTCTCTCCAGCACACAAGCAGAAACAATCTCTACGTCTTCCCGATCGAAACCCCCTTTGTAATTTTAAAGACCTCGTTCAGGTCACCCCTCAACCTTCTCTTTTCAAGTGGAAAGAGAACCCAGCCTTTTATGAACACCCACGTTCGCCAGTGCCTCAGGGTCAGGTCCAGATTATGTGTGGCCTCTCTTAGACCCTGCTGATATTGCAGAATCTTGTAATGTGTGTAAGTGTCATCGGGGAATGCTTAATGAAATTAGTAGATTTATTAGGGTTTTCCCCCAACTTGCCTGCCTGACCAGGAGATAAGCACCTTATTTAACTACTCTCTCAAAAAAATTTAGAGCTTTACTCTGTATCTAACCCCGTACTGTACCTGTCCTGGGAGTGTTTGATGGGGGACAGTGTAGAGGGAGCTTTACTCTGTATCTAACCCCCCCGTACTGTACCTGTCCTGGGAGTGTTTGATGGGGGACAGTGTAGAGGGAGCTTTACTCTGTATCTAACCCCCCCGTACTGTACCTGTCCTGGGAGTGTTTGATGGGGGACAGTGTAGAGGGAGCTTTACTCTGTATCTAACCCCCCCGTACTGTACCTGTCCTGGGAGTGTTTGATGGGGACAGTGTAGAGGGAGCTTTACTCTGTATCTAACCCCCCGTACTGTACCTGTCCTGGGAGTGTTTGATGGGGACAGTGTAGAGGGAGCTTTACTCTGTATCTAACCCCCCGTACTGTACCTGTCCTGGGAGTGTTTGATGGGGGACAGTGTAGAGGGAGCTTTACTCTGTATCTAACCCCCCCGTACTGTACCTGTCCTGGGAGTGTTTGATGGGGGTCAGTGTAGAGGGAGCTTTACTCTGTATTTTTAATGCACACTCTTCTCTCTCCCCCCCTCTTCTTTTCAGTTCAATGCCTGCACTCTGCACGGAGGGAAAGGACAAGAACAGAGAGAGTTTGCACTGTCTAACCTTAAGGCTGGCGCTAAGGACATCCTAGTGGCTACAGATGTGGCGGGCCGAGGTATCGATATCCACGACGTCTCGATGGTTCTCAACTACGACATGGCCAAGAACATCGAAGGTAAGAGAAACTTCCGATCGTACGGCGCCTTTAACTTAGTGAAGATGCCCCAAGGCGCGACCCGGGGAGCCTACGTTGTTCACACGTCGGCAGCAAGCCACATAAGGAGATATCCGGGCAGGCGACCAAGCAGAAAGCGGTTTTGAGGAGAGAGAGAGAGAGGGGCAGAGAGGGTTAAGGAGGCAATTCCAGAGCTCGGGGCCCAGGCAGCTGAAGGCATGGCCTCCGATGGTGCAGCGATGGGAATCGCTGGGGGCGTTGGGGGATGTGAGAGAGGCCGGAATTGGCCGAATGCACTTGGGTCTGCCAGACTGCAAAATATATTCACCGTACTTAGTTCCCAGGCAGGAAGAATAGGGACAGATTTGCTGCCACTTCGTCTCTTCCCCAGCCCCCTGACTCCCATCAGAGCCCATCCCTCCAGACCATTATCTCTCCCATCAAAGATCACCCATCCACTCCCCTAACTCTCCCATCAAAGACCATCCATCCACTCCCCTAACTCTCCCATCGAAGACCATCCATCCACTCCTCTAACTCTCCCATCAAAGACCATCCATCCACTCCTCTAACTCTCCCATCAAAGACCATCCATCCACTCCTCTAACTCTCCCATCAAAGACCATCCATCCACTCCTCTAACTCTCCCATCAAAGACCATCCATCCACTCCTCTAACTCTCCCATCAAAGACCATCCATCCACTCCTCTAACTCTCCCATCAAAGACCATCCATCCACTCCTCTAACTCTCCCATCAAAGACCATCCATCCACTCCTCTAACTCTCCCATCAAAGACCATCCATCCACTCCTCTAACTCTCCCATCAAAGACCATCCATCCACTCCTCTAACTCTCCCATCAAAGACCATCCATCCACTCCTCTAACTCTCCCATCAAAGACCATCCATCCACTCCTCTAACTCTCCCATCAAAGACCATCCATCCACTCCTCTAACTCTCCCATCAAAGATCATCCATCCACTCCTCTAACTCTCCCATCAAAGACCATCCATCCACTCCTCTAACTCTCCCATCAAAGACCATCCATCCACTCCTCTAACTCTCCCATCAAAGACCATCCATCCACTCCTCTAGCTCTCCCATCAAAGACCATCCATCCACTCCTCTAACTCTCCCATCAAAGACCATCCATCCACTCCTCTAACTCTCCCATCAAAGACCATCCATCCACTCCTCTAACTCTCCCATCAAAGACCATCCATCCACTCCTCTAACTCTCCCATCAAAGACCATCCATCCACTCCTCTAACTCTCCCATCAAAGACCATCCATCCACTCCTCTAACTCTCCCATCATAGACCATCCATCCACTCCTCTAGCTCTCCCATCAAAGACCATCCATCCACTCCTCTAACTCTCCCATCAAAGACCATCCATCCACTCCTCTAACTCTCCCATCAAAGACCATCCATCCACTCCTCTAACTCTCCCATCAAAGACCATCCATCTACTCCTCTAACTCTCCCATCGAAGACCATCCATCCACTCCTCTAACTCTCCCATCGAAGACCATCCATCCACTCCCCTAACTCTCCCATCAAAGACCATCCATCCACTCCCCTAACTCTCCCATCAAAGACCATCCATCCACTCCTCTAACTCTCACATCAAAGACCATCCCTCAGTCCCCTCATCCTCCTATCGAAGATCAGCCTTGCGGTACTTTATTGAAGTGTAGATCCTTTTGAAATATAGGAAAGTAGACAGCATTGTGGACACAGCAAGATCCCACAAACAGTCATGAGGCGAATGACAAGATAAATGGGTTTTTCTGGGTGGTCATGTCTATGGGAGGGATGCTGTCGTCAGGACACGAGGAGAATTCTTTGCACCCACCAATCCCTTTGAATAGTGATGCGGGATCTTTACCCCCGCCCCACCCCCACTTGTAGGCTGCTCATACGTGCGAGAGGTCTCGCTGTACCGCTGGGAGTGTCAGTTGGGATGGCGTGCTTGAGGGGTTGGTGTAGGGGCTTGATCCCGAGTGCGTGGACACTGGGAGGGGGCGAAGTGTGTGTGCATTTTATGTGGCATGAGGCGCAGGGGTGAAAGCCGCGGGATCTTGCTGTTGACGTGGCCTGTTGAGGCTTGTGCGATACACGAACATGTTGTGATGTGGTGGGTTTCAGGGGTTCATTTACTAATTTCGTTCTTTCACTTCCCCGTCTTGCCCTCTTCCCCTTTCTCCCCATCCAACCCCTCCCTCACCCCGCCCTCCTCTTTCTCATACCCCCGCCCCCCCTCTCTCTCCCACCCCACCCCCCCTCTCTCTCCCCCCGCCCCCCTCTCTCTCTCCCCCCGCCCCCCTCTCTCTCTCCCCCCGCCCCCCTCTCTCTCATCCCCCCGCCCCCCTCCCTCTCATCCCCCCGCCCCCCTCTCTCTCATCCCCCCGCCCCCCTCTCTCTCATCCCCCCGCCCCCCTCTCTCTCATCCCCCCGCCCCCCTCTCTCTCATCCCCCCCGCCCCCCTCTCTCTCATCCCCCCCGCCCCCCTCTCTCTCATCCCCCCCGCCCCCCTCTCTCTCATCCCCCCCGCCCCCCTCTCTCTCATCCCCCCCGCCCCCCTCTCTCTCATCCCCCCCGCCCCCCTCTCTCTCATCCCCCCCGCCCCCCTCTCTCTCATCCCCCCCCGCCCCCCTCTCTCTCATCCCCCCCGCCCCCCTCTCTCTCATCCCCCCCGCCCCCCTCTCTCTCATCCCCCCCGCCCCCCTCTCTCTCATCCCCCCCGCCCCCCTCTCTCTCATCCCCCCCGCCCCCCTCTCTCTCATCCCCCCCGCCCCCCTCTCTCTCATCCCCCCCGGCCCCCCTCTCTCTCATCCCCCCCGCCCCCCTCTCTCTCATCCCCCCCGCCCCCCTCTCTCTCATCCCCCCCGCCCCCCTCTCTCTCATCCCCCCCGCCCCCCTCTCTCTCATCCCCCCCGCCCCCCTCTCTCTCATCCCCCCCGCCCCCCTCTCTCTCATCCCCCCCGCCCCCCTCTCTCTCATCCCCCCCGCCCCCCTCTCTCTCATCCCCCCCGCCCCCCTCTCTCTCATCCCCCCCGCCCCCCCTCTCTCTCATCCCCCCCGCCCCCCTCTCTCTCATCCCCCCCGCCCCCCTCTCTCTCATCCCCCCCGCCCCCCTCTCTCTCATCCCCCCCCGCCCCCCTCTCTCTCATCCCCCCCGCCCCCCTCTCTCTCATCCCCCCGCCCCCCTCTCTCTCATCCCCCCCGCCCCCCTCTCTCTCATCCCCCCCGCCCCCCTCTCTCTCATCCCCCCCGCCCCCCTCTCTCTCATCCCCCCCGCCCCCCTCTCTCTCATCCCCCCCGCCCCCCTCTCTCTCATCCCCCCCGCCCCCCTCTCTCTCATCCCCCCCGCCCCCCTCTCTCTCATCCCCCCCGCCCCCCTCTCTCTCATCCCCCCCGCCCCCCTCTCTCTCATCCCCCCCGCCCCCCTCTCTCTCATCCCCCCCGCCCCCCTCTCTCTCATCCCCCCCGCCCCCCTCTCTCTCATCCCCCCCGCCCCCCTCTCTCTCATCCCCCCCGCCCCCCTCTCTCTCATCCCCCCCGCCCCCCTCTCTCTCATCCCCCCCGCCCCCCTCTCTCTCATCCCCCCCGCCCCCCTCTCTCTCATCCCCCCCGCCCCCCTCTCTCTCATCCCCCCCGCCCCCCTCTCTCTCATCCCCCCCGCCCCCCTCTCTCTCATCCCCCCCGCCCCCCTCTCTCTCATCCCCCCCGCCCCCCTCTCTCTCATCCCCCCCGCCCCCCTCTCTCTCATCCCCCCCGCCCCCCTCTCTCTCATCCCCCCCGCCCCCCTCTCTCTCATCCCCCCCGCCCCCCTCTCTCTCATCCCCCCCGCCCCCCTCTCTCTCATCCCCCCCGCCCCCCTCTCTCTCATCCCCCCCGCCCCCCTCTCTCTCATCCCCCCCGCCCCCCTCTCTCTCATCCCCCCCGCCCCCCTCTCTCTCATCCCCCCCGCCCCCCTCTCTCTCATCCCCCCCGCCCCCCTCTCTCTCATCCCCCCCGCCCCCCTCTCTCTCATCCCCCCCGCCCCCCTCTCTCTCATCCCCCCCGCCCCCCTCTCTCTCATCCCCCCCGCCCCCCTCTCTCTCATCCCCCCCGCCCCCCTCTCTCTCATCCCCCCCGCCCCCCTCTCTCTCATCCCCCCCGCCCCCCTCTCTCTCATCCCCCCCGCCCCCCTCTCTCTCATCCCCCCCGCCCCCCTCTCTCTCATCCCCCCCGCCCCCCTCTCTCTCATCCCCCCCGCCCCCCTCTCTCTCATCCCCCCCGCCCCCCTCTCTCTCATCCCCCCCGCCCCCCTCTCTCTCATCCCCCCCGCCCCCCTCTCTCTCATCCCCCCCGCCCCCCTCTCTCTCATCCCCCCCGCCCCCCTCTCTCTCATCCCCCCCGCCCCCCTCTCTCTCATCCCCCCCGCCCCCCTCTCTCTCATCCCCCCCGCCCCCCTCTCTCTCATCCCCCCCGCCCCCCTCTCTCTCATCCCCCCCGCCCCCCTCTCTCTCATCCCCCCCGCCCCCCTCTCTCTCATCCCCCCCGCCCCCCTCTCTCTCATCCCCCCCGCCCCCCTCTCTCTCATCCCCCCCGCCCCCCTCTCTCTCATCCCCCCCGCCCCCCTCTCTCTCATCCCCCCCGCCCCCCTCTCTCTCATCCCCCCCGCCCCCCTCTCTCTCATCCCCCCCGCCCCCCTCTCTCTCATCCCCCCCGCCCCCCTCTCTCTCATCCCCCCCGCCCCCCTCTCTCTCATCCCCCCCGCCCCCCTCTCTCTCATCCCCCCCGCCCCCCTCTCTCTCATCCCCCCCGCCCCCCTCTCTCTCATCCCCCCCGCCCCCCTCTCTCTCATCCCCCCCGCCCCCCTCTCTCTCATCCCCCCCGCCCCCCTCTCTCTCATCCCCCCCGCCCCCCTCTCTCTCATCCCCCCCGCCCCCCTCTCTCTCATCCCCCCCGCCCCCCTCTCTCTCATCCCCCCCGCCCCCCTCTCTCTCATCCCCCCCGCCCCCCTCTCTCTCATCCCCCCCGCCCCCCTCTCTCTCATCCCCCCCGCCCCCCTCTCTCTCATCCCCCCCGCCCCCCTCTCTCTCATCCCCCCCGCCCCCCTCTCCCTCATCCCCCCCGCCCCCCTCTCCCTCATCCCCCCCGCCCCCCTCTCCCTCATCCCCCCCGCCCCCCTCTCCCTCATCCCCCCCGCCCCCCTCTCCCTCATCCCCCCCGCCCCCCTCTCCCTCATCCCCCCCGCCCCCCTCTCCCTCATCCCCCCCGCCCCCCTCTCCCTCATCCCCCCCGCCCCCCTCTCCCTCATCCCCCCCGCCCCCCTCTCCCTCATCCCCCCCGCCCCCCTCTCCCTCATCCCCCCCGCCCCCCTCTCCCTCATCCCCCCCGCCCCCCTCTCCCTCATCCCCCCCGCCCCCCCTCTCCCTCATCCCCCCCGCCCCCCTCTCCCTCATCCCCCCCGCCCCCCTCTCCCTCATCCCCCCCGCCCCCCTCTCCCTCATCCCCCCCGCCCCCCTCTCCCTCATCCCCCCCGCCCCCCTCTCCCTCATCCCCCCCGCCCCCCTCTCCCTCATCCCCCCCGCCCCCCTCGCTCTCATCCCCCCCGCCCCCCTCGCTCTCATCCCCCCCGCCCCCCTCGCTCTCATCCCCCCCGCCCCCCTCGCTCTCATCCCCCCCGCCCCCCTCGCTCTCATCCCCCCCGCCCCCCTCGCTCTCATCCCCCCCGCCCCCCTCGCTCTCATCCCCCCCGCCCCCCTCGCTCTCATCCCCCCCGCCCCCCTCGCTCTCATCCCCCCCGCCCCCCTCGCTCTCATCCCCCCCGCCCCCCTCGCTCTCATCCCCCCCGCCCCCCTCGCTCTCATCCCCCCCGCCCCCCTCGCTCTCATCCCCCCCGCCCCCCTCGCTCTCATCCCCCCCGCCCCCCTCGCTCTCATCCCCCCCGCCCCCCTCGCTCTCATCCCCCCCGCCCCCCTCGCTCTCATCCCCCCCGCCCCCCTCGCTCTCATCCCCCCCGCCCCCCTCGCTCTCATCCCCCCCCGCCCCCCTCTCTCTCATCCCCCCCGCCCCCCTCTCTCTCATCCCCCCCGCCCCCCTCTCTCTCATCCCCCCCGCCCCCCTCTCTCTCATCCCCCCCGCCCCCCTCTCTCTCATCCCCCCCGCCCCCCTCTCTCTCATCCCCCCCGCCCCCCTCTCTCTCATCCCCCCCGCCCCCCTCTCTCTCATCCCCCCCGCCCCCCTCTCTCTCATCCCCCCCGCCCCCCTCTCTCTCATCCCCCCCGCCCCCCTCTCTCTCATCCCCCCCGCCCCCCTCTCTCTCATCCCCCCCGCCCCCCTCTCTCTCATCCCCCCCGCCCCCCTCTCTCTCATCCCCCCCGCCCCCCTCTCTCTCATCCCCCCCGCCCCCCTCTCTCTCATCCCCCCCCGCCCCCCTCTCTCTCATCCCCCCCGCCCCCCTCTCTCTCATCCCCCCCGCCCCCCTCTCTCTCATCCCCCCCGCCCCCCTCTCTCTCATCCCCCCCGCCCCCCTCTCTCTCATCCCCCCCGCCCCCCTCTCTCTCATCCCCCCCCGCCCCCCTCTCTCTCTCTCTCTCTTCTCCCCTGCCCAACCCCAACCCCTCTCCCCCCCCCCCCCCCCCCCCCACCCCCCGACCCCTTGCCCCCCGGTGCAGATTACATTCACCGTATCGGTCGGACGGGCCGAGCTGGGAAGAGTGGTGTGGCCGTCACCTTCCTGACCAAGGAGGACTCCTCGGTGTTCTACGACCTGAAGCAGGCCATCCTGGAGAGCCCCGTGTCGTCTTGCCCCCCCGAACTGTCCAACCATCCGGACGCCCAGCACAAGCCCGGCACCATCCTTACCAAGAAGCGGCGTGAGGAGACCATCTTCGCCTAGGCCTAGGGCCAGGACCCGGCTTAACAGTGATTCCAGATTACTCATCGACGTAACCCACCCCCCACCCCAGAAATCTGCACACGTCCCCAATTGCGCGTGCCCCTCATTTCCCCCTAGCGTCGCCCGCGCACCCCTCCTCCCCCCCCTCCTCTTGGGGAAGGGAAGCGCGGGCCGATCGCCCCGGTCAGCAATAAAACCGGCAGCGGTAAACGGGAGCCCGCCATGGACCGCCGTGCTTTTTTTGTTTTTTTTTTGTCGGGGTGGCAGTGGGGAGGTGTTGGCGGGGCCTGTTCCTCGCGGTAGTTCGCCTTCAGGCAGGGGGAGTGAAAGAGCGACGCTGGTGCATCGCTGGTATCCGCGCCCTGCTCTCTGGGACCCTCCCGGGCGCAGCAATGTCGACAGGGCTGGCGTGCGTTTGCTGTCCGTTTAAAATATATATTTTAAAAAGAAACCCCACCCCTACCCCCCGGGCGTGTCTCGTGTCCTCTGACCCGGCAGTGACTGACCAAACAAATGACCACTTCCCTGGGCAGGAAGGTCAGATGTGCAAGTTCGTTGTTTTAAATATACATCTATATATTTAAGCATCTCACTCGCTACAGCACAATAATAAAGAGGAAAAAGTTCTTTTACAATTCAGCTCCGCTGTGTATCCCTGACTTTCTGTGCATGTGCTCGGGTCAAAGTGTTTAGCACTGCGTGCGCGTGTGCGGAAGCCTATTTCTGCGTCCTCTCTGTCTCTCTGGTGCAATTCTCTCCCTGCTCCCACCCCTTCTCGCTGGCCCCTCTTTCCCCTCTCTCTCCCTGGAGGAGTCCATTCATCTGTATCCCTGCTCCGTCCACGTGCCTTGGCTCTGTACCCCCCCAGTACCCTTGTCTGGCAATAAAAATCTATCCATCTCCAATTACTAATTGATCTCCCCCCCCCCCCCCCCCCAGCATCTACTGCTTTCTGTCAGAGGGAGCTCCGCACGCCGAACACCCTTCATGTGAAGAAGTGTTTCCCGACCTCTCTCCGGAATGACCTGCCTCTGATTTTTAAGGTTCTGTCTCCTGGTCCTAGACTCCTGTTGACCAGCGAGAAGTTGTTCCCTCTCTATCTACCCTGTCGATCCCTTTCAAAATCCTGAAAGACCTCAGTCAAATCGCCCCCTTAAGGCAGGGAATACAAGCCCAGTTTGTGTAATCTCTCCTCGTGATTTAACCCTCGGAGCCCAGTAACATTCTGGCGGATCCCCATCGCACTCCCTCCAAGGCCAATATATCCCTGCTAAGGTGCGGTGCCCACAAATGTCGTGGCTCCAGATGTTGGCTAACTGGGGCTTTGTACAGCTGTAATAAAACTTCCTCCCCCTTTAGCCTCTTTGTGTTTTAACCAGACTCCTGCTCTTTAATGATCTGTGTACATGAACCCCCGAAATCTCCGCTGTTCCCAACTTTTCACCGTTCAACAAATACTCGGATCTTTCCCCTTTTAGTCCAAAATGGACAACCTCAGACTTAACAGCCTTCAAATGCATCTGCTACAGTATATGTCCGCACTCAATCTGTCAATGTCTCTGTAATTTTAACGCCGCGTCTACTCTGGTTATCACCAATCTTTGTGTCCACGGCAAACTAACAGGTGCGCTGTTACCCTGTTGTGTCTCAGCCGACACCACTTTAAAAAAAAAAAGAGCACATGCTCTGCTCATTACCACCTTGCTGTTTGTGGGAGCTTGCTGTGCACAAATTGGCTGCCACGCTTCCGACAGTGACCACACCTGCGAGTAGTACTTCATTGGCTTTGAGACGTCCGGTTGTCGTGGCAGGTGCCACATAAATGCAAAGTCTTTTATTTTCTTGTGCCTTGGGTTGAGGTGTAACTGGTAGAATCCGACAAACACGGGAGGAGTCCATTCGGCCCGTCGTGGCCCGTGCCGGCTCTTTGAACGATCTATCCAATTAGTCCCCACTCTTTTCCCCCACCCCCCCCCCCCCGACATCCCTGCAAATTTTTCCCCCTTCCAGTATTTATCCAATTCCCCCTTTTTGAAAGTTACGATTGAATCTGCTTCCACCGCCCTTTCAGGCAGCGCGTTCCCAGACCACAGCAACTCGACTCCAGCACGTGTCTCGGGGCTAATGGGTCTGCGTGAAACTCTTTTGTCCCTGGAATATAGAACCAGGGCAGCGCCCCCAAACCAAACCACGGAGAGACTGAGTGAGTTTTTATCTTTTTAATATATATATATATTTAATATGCAGTATAAACAGTCTCGTAGCATGCAGGCAGCATTGAACTTGCATACGGGAACTGAATTAAATCAGTCATGCGTAACCCCTCACCTCCCCTCTCCCTCCCTCCCCATAATAGAACTATTGATAAAGTTATGAATAATGCTAGGGGTCTGCCCCTCCATACTGGATAATATTTCCCCACCGACACTCCCACCCCCATATCTTATCTGTGGCTCTATGGCTAGGACTCTCCCTCTGAATCAAGGTAGTAGATTCGAACCCCATAATCACGGGCCAACGCACCCCAGTTGCCAGTACTGAGGGAGCGCCGCACTGTCGGAGGGTCAGTACTGAGGGAGTGCCGCACTGTCGGAGGGTCAGTACTGAGGGAGCGCCGCACTGTCGGAGGGCCAGTACAGAGGGAGTTTCGCACTGTCGGAGGGCCAGTACAGAGGGCGTGCCGCACTGTCGGAGGGTCAGTACTGAGGGAGTGCCGCACTGTCGGAGGGTCGGTGCTGAGGGAGCGCCGCACTGTCGGAGGGTCAGTACTGAGGGAGTGCCGCACTGTCGGAGGGTCAGTACTGAGGGAGTGCCGCACTGTCGGAGGGTCAGTACTGAGGGAGTGCCGCACTGTCGGAGGGTCAGTACTGAGGGAGTGCCGCACTGTCGGAGGGTCAGTACAGAGGGAGTGCCGCACTGTCGGAGGGCCAGTACAGAGGGAGTGCCGCACTGTCGGAGGGTCAGTACTGAGAGAGCGCCGCACTGTCGGAGGGGTCAGTACTGAGGGAGCGCCGCACTGTCGGAGGGGTCAGTACTGAGGGAGCGCCGCACTGTCGGAGGGGTCAGTACTGAGGGAGCGCCGCACTGTCGGAGGGGTCAGTACTGAGGGAGTGCCGCACTGTCGGAGGGTCAGTACTGAGAGAGCGCCGCACTGTCGGAGGGGTCAGTACTGAGGGAGCGCCGCACTGTCGGAGGGGTCAGTACTGAGGGAGTGCCGCACTGTCGGAGGGTCAGTACTGAGGGAGTGCCGCACTGTCGGAGGGTCAGTGCTGTGATACTAACCATATTGTTTTGTTTTTAAGTGATGTTTGTGAAGGGATAAATATTGGAAATTATAACCCTCCCACCATCACCACCCCCCAGCACCCTTCTTTTCTTTTAATCAGTGGCCTGGAATCTTTTATGTTCACCTGAGAGGGCAGACGGGCCTTCGGTTTAACGTCCCACCTGAAAGACAGCACCTCCGACATGCGTCTGCTGCCCTCGTCGTTCTAGGTGGTCGAGGTGGTGGGTTCGGGCGGTGCTGTCGAAGGGGCCTCGGTGAGTTGCTGCAGTGCATCTTGTAGATGGTACACACTGCTGCCACTGTGTGTCAGTGGTGGAGGGAGTGAATGTTTAAGGTGGGGGAGATGGGGTAGAGTGTGTTCAGTGAGGAGGGGTGGGGGGTGGGTTGGTCAGTAGCTGTCTCGCGGCCAGGGCCTGCTGCGCTGTCTGTTCCTCTCGTTGCGATTCTGCTCTTGGCGACGGTTCAGGAGCCGGTCCTGCGGGTCGTGCCCGTTGGTGGTGCTGTGCCTCCCGCCGCCGTGGCTCCTGTGCGGCCTGTGCGCGTCCCGGTAGGCGGAGGCGAACCCGTCCTCCAGGCGCCGCGACCGGGGCCGGGGCGAGGGCTGCCACTCCTTTTCGGGGCTCTCGCCGGCCTCGTCCGACTGCATGGGGCTCTCCGGCTCGATCGAGGTCTGGTCCCCTCCGCCGTCGTGGGGAATCATCTCCTGATCCTGTCCCGGGGGGAGGCAAGAAACACACGGGTTAGGGTTAGGGAGACCAGAAAGTTAGCGCCAAACCCCTTGCGAATCACTGGTTAGGCCCCCCCCCCGGCCTGGAGTACTGCAGGGCAATTAAAGGCCCTGCGTTTATTCTCTTTGGTACACAATACCCTCGGAGAGGGGTGGGGGGGGGGGTGCGGAGGAGCTCGACCAGAACGGTCCCGGGGGGGGACGAGGGCTTCAGTCGATGCGGAGAGACTGGGAGAAGCTGGGACTGTTCTTCCTCGGAGCAGAGAAGGTTAAGGGGGTAGATTTAATCGAGGCATTCAGAATCAGGAGGGAGTTTGGATAGAGAGAGAGAGAGAGAGGGAGAAACTGTTTCCGGTGTCGGGGAGGGTCGGTAACCAGAGGGGACACAGATTTAAGATAATCGGTAAAAGAACAGAGGGGGGGGAGAGAGGGGGAGAATTTTTATTTTTAACGTGGGGGAGTTGTTGTGATCTGGAACGCGCTGCCTGAAAGGGCGGTGGAAGCAGATTCAATAGTAACTTCAAAAAGGGGGGGGAATTGGATAAATACAGGAAGGGGGGAGAAATTTGCAGGGATGTGGGGTGGGGGGGGAAGAGCAGGAGGGGAGAGCGGGGACTAATTGGATAGATCTTTCAGCCTTTACCTGTAAGCTGGAAACCACAGAGGGCGGGGTCATGAGGCTCTGCTCCAGGAGGGGGTTTACCGTCCCGTTTCCGGGTGAGTGCGTGGCACGCCAGTACACCTCCAGGTACTCTGCGAGGTGCTCACAAGCATCCTCCAACTGGTTCTCATCCAGGATCACGTCAAACATTTCCTGCCGGGTCAAAGGGCTCCAGTCGGTCAAAGTGTCCGCAATGACTCCACGCCGATATGCCTCGAGTGGGTGTATAATCCCGAACGGTGACCATTGCGAAATCCCCGCCCGCCATCATCATCCTCGGTCGGAGGGGTGGGAGGGTCACTGCTGACCCCTGAACTGTCGGAGGGGCGACACTGAGGGAGGTGGAAGGGTTCTGGGGAGTCAGGAGGTGAAGGACTCGCCAGAGAATAACCAAGCCTCTTAACCTGCTCGAGGAGGCACAGCACTGGCTGTCAGTGAGGCGCTCCCTCAGTACTGACCCTCCGACAGTGCGGCGCTCCCCCCGTACTGACCCTCCGAGCCGACCCTCTGGCAGCGCGGCGCTCCCCCCGTACTGACCCTCCGACAGTGTGGCGCTCCCCCCGTACTGACCCTCCGACAGCGCAGCGCTCCCTCAGCCCTGACCCTCCGACAGTGTGGCGCTCCCCCCGTACTGACCCTGCGACAGTGCAGCCCTCCTTCAGTACTGACCCTCCGAGCCGACCCTCTGGCAGCGCGGCGCTCCCTCAGCACTGACTCTCCGACAGTGTGGCACTCCCTCAGTACTGTCGCAGGGTTTATGGCTCACGTCTGCGGTGGGTTGCCGCGCACCTCCGACTCTGTGACTCACTCGATGACCCTCCTCAAACACCAACCGTGCGGCCAATCGACGTCTCGCACTCCGGGCTGGCCTACAACCCCCCAACCCCCCCTCCCCCCCCCCCCCCCAGCCGCAGGTTTCTGTACCTACTGGCAGAGCGGCGGGTACCCCCCAGAACCCGTGCAGGGTGCGGCCTGACGACAGGAGGCGAGGTGAGACTTACGGGCGGGCATTGTGCCAGCTTATCTGCGGCCATCAGCTGCACGTTGAGTTGTTTGCTCTGGGACTTCCCTCTGGACTTGACCAGCCTCTGCAACACCTGCAGTGGGGGGGGGGGGGGAAGGGAGGACGTGCGGTGAGGCAGCGTTAAAGAGACGGGGAAAATTCACAGCGCAGAACGAGGCCATTCGGCCAATCGTGTCTGTGCTGGCCGAGAATGAAGCATCCTGCCCCATCCCACTTTTCTTGTTCTGTAGCCCTGTCGTTTACCGCACCTCCAGTGCACATCCATATATTTTCCACTGCCCTTAAAAGCAACGCATTCCAGGCCCCCACCGCCCTCTGGGTGAAAAAAAAATCTCAACTCCCGCTAGCCGAGAGAGATCGCAAATGGAGACAAATCTTCTGTGCCAACTAAAAAAAGCCCAACGCCCGCCCCCCCCCCCCCCCCCCCCCCCACACGCTAGACGAAGAGCAGTGACTGACCTTTGGCGACGAGACCTTGACATACACGATGATGGGAGCCAGGGAGGTTTTAGCCAGCTGCGACGGGTGATTTATCGTATCTGCGTCCAAGATGACCAACTGGAGGCTCTTGGCCAGCTCAAATATCCTCTCGATCTCGTTCTGAACCTCAGCTGTCACGGGGGGAGGGGGGGGGAAAGCAATGATACGTGAAACAAAACCTCTCTCAAAGAATTTCCTACGCGCCGGGGACTGATCGTGAGGGGCGAATGTCAGAGGGAATCAACATCTGCTGCTCCCGAGTATAAAACACAAAAACTTTGATTTGTCCGGCGCCTTTCACTGCCGCACAGCGGATGAAGTACTTTTTTTTTTTCCCGAAGGGTAGTACGTAGGAAACGCGACAGTCAATTTTGAGGTGATAAACGACCGGATCACCCGTTTTTATTTAGTGATGTTTGAGGATAATTACTGGGAGTGTTTGATGGGGGACAGTGTAGAGGGAGCTTTACTCTGTATCTGACCCCCGTGCTGTACCTGTTGGATAGTTGGCTCTTTATCTCATCATTCAAGCTGGTGATGAATGCATGTTTTGGGTGGAGTTCGTACGCAGATGGGTGACATCTCCCCGCACACCAGCCTCCCCATCTCGCTCCCGCCCGGCCCTCGACACCCCCCCCCCCCCCCACCATCGCCTCTGACCCCTGAACTCACCGATACTTGACCTCGTGTTCGATCTCTCGATGATAGCCCGCTTGCTGGGTTATTCAACACGGATCGTTTGGCGAGGGAGAGGTCAGCTGTCACCACGGGTTATGGAGATCCTGACGGAGAGACGACACTCACAGTCACGGGAGTAAAGCAAGACCGGGCCGGGGTGGGGTGGGGGGGGGTTCTCCCAGCTCCTTTCACCCCCTCCCCAGGACGTCCCAAGCACCTCAATGGAAGGAGTTTTTTTAAAATGCTGAGTGTGGTCGCTGTTGTATTGTGGGAAACGCCGATTTGCGCACAGCAAGATCCCACAAACAGCAATGGGATAATGACCAGCTAATTTTTAGTGATGTTGGTCGAGGGATAGATATTGCCCCCAGGTCATTGGGGAAAAATCCCCCACAAAAACTCTTCTTCCCAATAGAGGCCCATGGGGTCTTTTACATCCGCCCGAGAGGGCAGACGGGCGCCTCGATTTTCAGACCTCGTCCAAAGGACGGCACCTCAAACGGTAATGGGAGACCCTTATCCATTAGCCAGCACGCCGTTTACATATCTCACCTTCCATCGAATCTGTGCTTCAAGAAGTCGAACAGGGCTTTCTGCATCATGTCAGTTACCTGCGGAAGGAGAGAGTCAGAGGCAGAGAAGAGAGAGACGGTGACAGGGTGGGCGGGAGAGGCTGAAACCCAACAGCGAGGGATTGTTGCACCGACGTGAAAGACGCGACACAAAATCTTGGACAAACAGCACTGTGATAAATGACCGATTATTTTTTGTGTGTGTGTGTGTGTTGATTGAGGGATAAATATTGGTCCTGGGGCACGTTGGAGAGCACCACCCCCCGCTCTTCTTCCCAGTAGTGGCCGTGGGATCTTTTACATCGACCCGAGAGGGCAGACGGGGGCCTCGGTTTGATGTCCCGTCCGAAAGGCGGGCACGTCTTGACAGCGCTGCGCTGGGAGTGTCAGCCTATGTGTTCGTGCTCAAGTCTCTGGGCTGGACTTTAGACCCACCACCATTTCACTCCGAGGTCAGAGAGACAGAGAGCATTACCCTCTGAGTCACACTGCTGGCTGGTGGAGAGAGAGGGGGGTGCTCCCAGGAACAGACATTGGACTGCGCTATAAACCCTTCTGCACCGCAACCCCCCACCCCCCCCCCCCCCCCACCCCACCCACTGGCACCCGTCTGCTGCCCAGGCAATGAGATGATGCTTGCCTCGTATCCTTTGAGCGAGGGCCCGACTAAAACCACAGGTCTCATGGAAGGTACCACGTCATAAGGCGGAACAAGTTCTGTCTGAAACAAGGAGAGGGTTTTAGGTTTCTCGCCTGCCTGTGCCCCCTATCGCACGGCCCAATGAGCAAATATCATCACTGTCAACGCAGTGTATCAAACACGAGTCACAGCTACCATGGAATGAGAGAGCGATACAGCACAGGAGGAGTCCATTCGGCCCATCGAGCCTTCTCTCCTCTCCCCCCCCCCCCCCCCCGGTTCTTTTACCGATTATCTTAAATCTGTGTCCCCTCTGGTTACCGACCCTCCCGCCACCCGAAACAGTTTCTCCCTCTCTCTCTCTCTCTCTACTCTATCCGAACCCCCCTCCCGATTCCGAACGCCTCCATTAAAACTCCCCCCTTAACCTTCTCTGCTCCGAGGAAGAACAATCCCAGCTTCTCCCAGTCTCTCCGCATTACCCGAAGTCCCTCGTCCCCCGGTTCCATTCTGGCCAATCTCCTCCGCACCCCCTCTCCGAGGCCTCGACATCCTCCCCAAAGTGCGGTGCCCAGAATACTCCTGGGGCCGAACCCAATGTTTCATTCAGATTTGGCATAACATCCTTGCTTTGGTACTCTGTGCCTCGATTTATTAAGCCCAGGATCCCTCAACCTGTCCTGCCGCCTTCAGTGATCTGTGCACATACCCTCCCCGCACCCCACCCCGACCAAGGTCACTCTGTTCCTGCACCCCCTTTAAAATTGTACCCTTCAGTTTATATTGCCTCTCCCCATTCTTCCTACCAAAATGAATCACTTCTCTCTGTTAAACTGTGTCTGCCACCTGCCTACCCAGTTCTGTCTTGTCCTCCTGCAGTCTGTTGCTATCCGCCTCACCGTTTACGACATTTCCGAGTCTTCGTATCATCGGCAAACTTCGAAGTTAAGCCAAATCCAGGTTATTAACCTATATCAAAAAAGGCAGAGGTCCTAATACTGACGGCTGCTTAGGTTTGCCTTACTCCCATCTGGAAAACAATTGTTCACTGCCCTTTGTTTTTCGCCTCCAAGTCCAGATAGACGACATCAACTGCAATACCCTCATCGACCCTCTCCATTACTTCACCGCTGAACTCCATCAAGTTAGGCATACACAATTTTCCATTTACAAACCCACCCTGACTGCCAATCCAAAAGCCGACTAATTTTTGCCGCTGATTTTTTTTTTTTTTCGTCTCTGAGAGTTTCTGTACCACCAGTGGTAGGTTGACTGGCCTGCAGTTGGCAGGTTTATCTCGTCTACCCTTTTTTTAAATGGGAGTGTAACATCGTCATTCCGTACATCGTCCTTCTTTATATATGCCCCTGTCATTTCTCGTCTTTGACAAATTCCACCCCCCGCCCCACTCTTGCTTCCCGCCCCTCCCCCCCCCCCCCCCTCCGCCCCCCAACATATTCTCAATCTTCGCTTGCACCTCAAAATTATGGGCCTCTTTGCCCTTGCTTCACAGTGTAGAGGGAGCTTTACTCTGTATCTAACCCCCGTGCTGTACCTGTCCTGGGAGTGTTTGATGGGGACAGTGTAGATGGAGCTTTACTCTGTATCTAACCCCCCCCGTACTGTACCTGTCCTGGGGAATGTTTGATGGGGGACAGTGTAGAGGGAGCTTTACTCTGTATCTAACCCCCGTACTGTACCTGTCCTGGGAGTGTTTGATGGGGACAGTGTAGAGGGAGCTTACTCTTTATCTAACCCCCGTACTGTACCTGTCCTGGGAGTGTTTGATGGGGACAGTGTAGAGGGAGCTTTACTCTGTATCTAACCCCCCCGTACTGTACCTGTCCTGGGGAATGTTTGATGGGGGACAGTGTAGAGGGAGCTTTACTCTGTATCTAACCCCCCCAGTGCTATACCTGTCCTGGGAGTGTTTGATGGGGACAGTGAAGAGGGTGAATGTACTGTACTGTACCCAGTGCTGACATCCCTCAACCTGATAAGAACAGAAGATATAGATCCACACTTACCACCTTTTGCTTCTGTTTTGCTGTAAATTAAAAACAAAAAAAATTCAAATTAGTAATCTGAGCCTTTCAGCCCCTCCTCGAGCATGTCACACAGGAACAGGAGGAGGAGGACATTCGGCCCCTCCTCGAGCCCGTTAGACAGGAACAAGAGGAGGCCATTCAGCCCCTCCTCGAGCCTGTTACACAGGAACAGGAGGAGGCCATTCAGCCCCTCCTCGAGCCTGTTACACTGGAACAGGAGGAGGCCATTCAGCCCCTCCTCGAGCCTGTTATACTGGAACAGGAGGAGGCCATTCAGCCCCTCCTCGACCCTGTTACATCGAAGTATCGCTCGTGGGATCGGCTAGTAGAACCTCCTGAATGGGCTGGTGATTTTTTTGAGCTTGTGAATTCATGCAGAGCCCTCTGAGCCGCCGTGGGACATACCTGTTGATGGAGGAGTCGACCTCCAGCTGCCTGATACCATCTCGCCGAGGTTGGTCGATGAATTCCCCCCTTTCCTAATGAGAAGGAAATCCGCGTTAGTGTCTGTCACACGCTCACGAACTCCCCCCACCTTGTTGGTGTACAAGCCACCCCTTCTGTCCCCTCGCTGCGCCGGACATTCCCCCCCTGTCCGACTGCCCGATTAACTTAAGGATGTGGCATTGCATGAGGTGTATAGCACAGAAACAGGCCCTTCGGCCCATCTGCTCGGTGCCAGCTTCCCCCCCCTTAAATGAATCTACGCCGTTCGCCTCAACCCACTCCCTGTGGTAGTGAGTCCCACATTCTCACCGCTCTCCGGGTGAAGATGTTTCTCCTGAATTCCCGGTTGGATTCATCAGTGACCGTCTTATATCAACAGCACCCCCCCCCCCCCCTTAGTTCTGGTCTTCCCCCCCCCACAAGTAGAAACACCATCTTTGTGTCCACTCCACCATGACTTTTCATAATTTTTAAGCCCTTGATCAGGTTACCCCTCAGCCTTCGCTTTTCAGGAGGCCCGGCCTGACGGGTACAACCTCACATTTCTTGTAAATCTTTTCTGGACCTTCTCCAGTGCCTCTGCGTCCCATTTCTATCACACGGGGACCGGAGCTGTGCACAGTCCTCCAACCAAGGTTTGATACAAGTTTAACGTCACTTTTCAATTCCGCCTCCCTGGAAATAAACCCAGTTTCACAGCAGCAGGAGGAGGTGGCCATTCAGCCCCGTTCAGTAAGATCGCGGCCGATCTTCTACCTCGACTCCCGCTTTCCCGCCCTGTCCCTCGATTCCCTCGGCGTCCCAGAAACCCACCGCTCTCCGTCTTGAATACACTCAACGACTGAGCAATCCCCCTCCCTCTGGGGGGTAGAGAATTCCAAAGATTCACAAACCCTCCGAGTGAAGATATTTCTCCCCCCCGTCTCAGTCACAAACGGACGACCCCTTATCCTGAGACTGTGACCACCACCCCCCCCCCCCCCTCCCCAGTGCTAGACTCTCCAGCCGGGGGCGGGACAAACAGCCTCTCTCCATCTACCCTGTCAAACCCCCTCAGAATTTTATACGTTTCGATGAGATCGCCTCTCATTCTTCTAAACTCCAGAGAATACAGGCCCGTTCTACTCAATCTCTCCTCATGGGACAGCCCTCTCTCATCCCGGGAATCAGTCTAGTTCGTTGCACCCCCCTTTCTAAGGCAAGTATGTCCTTCCTTAGGTAAGGAGACCGAATCTGTCCACCGCACTCCAGGTGTGGTCTCACCAAAGCCCCTGTACAATTGCAGCAGGACTTCCTCACTCTCATACTCCGAACCCCCCCCCTTACAATAAAGGCCAATGTACCATTTGCCTTCCCAATTGCTTTTTGTACCCGCATGTTAGCTCTCTGTGATTCTGTGTACAAGGGCACCCAAATCCCCCTGAACGCCAACATTTACTCGTCTCTCACCTTTTAAAAAAAAAATTCTGTTTTTGCATTCTTCCTTCCTACCACAGAATAACCTCACACTTCCCAACATTGCACCTCATCTGCTACCATTTAGAGCCTCTTTCCATCCACCTCACAGCTTACTGTCCCACCAAGCTTTGTGTCGTCAGCAAACCTTTGGGCGGCACAGTGGTTAGCACCGCAGCCTCACAGCTCCAGGGACCCGGGTTTGATTCTGGGTACTGCCTGTGCGGAGTTTGCAAGTTCTCCCTGTGACCGCGTGGGTTTTCGCCGGGCGCTCCGGTTTCCTCCCACTGCCAAAAACTTGCAGGTGATATTGGTCATTGTAAAATTGCCCCTAGTGTAGGTAGGGAGTATGGGATTACTGTAGGGTTAGTATAAAAAGGTGGTTGTTGGTCGGCACAGACTCGGTGGGCCGAAGGGCCTTTTTCAGTGCTGTATCTCTAAATAAATAAATATAAAAAAATAAAATAAATTAAAAAAAACTTGCATACATCGCAACTCAGTTCCTTTGTCGAAGTCATCAATTCAGATTGTAAACAGCTCAAAGCACTGATCCTTGCAACTAGTTACAGCCTGCCATCTCAAAAATGGTCCGTTTATTCCTAATCTCTGTTTTCTGTCCGTTAACCAATCCACAATCCATGCTCATATACTGTCCCCCAATCCTATGATCTGCAGTCTTGAGTAACAACCCCTCGTGTGGCACCATATCAAATGCCTTCTGAAAACCCAAATATATTACATCCACTGGTTCCCCCTCATCTACTCTCCTAGTTCCACCCTCAAAAGAGTCTAATGGGTTTGTCAAACACGATTTCCCTTTGGTGAAACCGTGCTGACTCTGTCTAATCATATTGTGACCCTGTCATTCTTACTAGGGTGCGGTGCCCATAATTGAGCACAATACTCCATCTAGTGCCTAACGAGTGACTTATAAAGGAAATTTCTTACCCGTGGCTACTCTGCCTTGACCTGATAGCCTCCAGTCGCAGTGGACTTGGGATAAAGCCAGTCTCGTACCCCTCTTTCACCAGCCGTCCGATCCACCAGTCGTTGTTGTATTTCTGTAGAAACGGGAACGGAGGACGTGATCTACGGCTGGCAGGGGTTTGCGGGAGGGGGAGGGGGCGGTCAAGGGTGACCCTAGCCAGCGAGTTCGATGAGGCTATTCCCACAAGGGGGGAAGCAAGGCCAAACCTAAACCCCTGGGGGAGGAGGTCAATTCAGCGATAAGCAGAAAGTGAGAGCGGCCAATGAAAACAGAGAGATGGGACGCGACTGGGTCCACTGAGATTCCACAGAATGTGATTGGAAGGGCAACAGTGAGGACATTGGTATTCTTTTCAACATAATGAATGAAATGGTCCATTAGGATTTTCTAAAATAAGTGAGAACAGAAAGGGTTTGGGTCCATTGGGATTGAGTACAGTGGGAGTGAATGGGAAGGGATTTGGGTCCATTGGGATTGTGTACAGTGGGAGTGAATGGGAAGGGGTTTGGGTCCATTGGGATTGTGCACAGTGGGAGTGAATGGGAAGGGGTGCGGGTCCATTGGGATTGTGTACAGTGGGAGTGAATGGGAAGGGGTGCGGGTCCATTGGGATTGTGTACAGTGGGAGTGAATGGGAAGGGGTGCGGGTCCATTGGGATTGAGTACAGTGGGAGTGAATGGGAAGGGGTTTGGGTCCATTGGGATTGTGCACAGTGGGAGTGAACGGGAAGGGGTTTGGGTCCATTGGGATTGTGCACAGTGGGAGTGAATGGGAAGGGGTTTGGATCCATTGGGATTGTGTACAGTGGGAGTGAACAGGAAAGGGTTTGGGTCCATTGGGATTGTGCACAGTGGGAGTGAATGGGAAGGGATTTGGGTCCATTGGGATTGTGCACAGTGGGAGTGAATGGGAAGGGGTTTGGGTCCATTGGGATTGTGCACAGTGGGAGTGAACGGGAAGGGATTTGGGTCCATTGGGATTGTGCACAGTGGGAGTGAATGGGAAGGAATTTGGGTCCATTGGGATTGTGCACAGTGGGAGTGAACGGGAAGGGATTTGGGTCTATTGGGATTGTGCACAGTGGGAGTGAACGGGAAGGGGTTTGGGTCCATTGGGATTGTGCACAGTGGGAGTGAATGGGAAGGAATTTGAATCCATTGGGATTGTGCACAGTGGGAGTGAACGGGAAGGGATTTGGGTCGATTGGGATTGTGCACAGTGGGAGTGAACGGGAAGGGGTTTGGGTCCATTGGGATTGTGTACAGTGGGAGTGAACAGGAAGGGGTTTGGGTCCATTGGGATTGTGTACAGTGGGAGTGAACGGGAAGGGGTTTGGGTCCATTGGGATTGTGCACAGTGGGAGTGAACGAGAAGGGGTTTGGGTCCATTGGGATTGTGTACAGTGGGAGTGAACGGGAAGGGGATTTAGGTCCATTGGGATTGTGCACAGTGGGAGTGAATGAGAAGGGGTTTGGGTCCATTGGGATTGTGTACAGTGGGAGTGAACGGGAAGTAGGTTTAGGTCCATTGGGATTGTGCATAGTGGGAGTGAACGAGAAGGGGTTTGGGTCCATTGGGATTGTGTACAATGGGAGTGAACGGGAAGGGGTTTGGGTCCATTGGGATTGTGTACAATGGGAGTGAACGGGAAGGGATTTGGGTCCATTGGGATTGTGCACAGTGGGAGTGAACGGGAAGGGGGTTTAGGTCCATTGGTTTGTGGGCCAGCTTGACATTAGTTTTGATTGTAATGAGTTCTGACCTCTTTTATGTGTAGAAAGTCCTTGGCATCGAAGGAGATTGCAGCTCCCTGAACCGGAGCGTCCTCGTCCAGCGGCCCGCAGTATGTAACGTTTGTTCGGACAGCAAACGCTACTGGTTTCTTCTGAGGGAGGAACCGAGGTTCGTTAGTACGGTGTAGAGCAAGGGCAACTTCTGTAACCAGAGGCAAGACGCCTTCAAACACAGTCTGCATGCAACCTCGCCTTTAGTAAGTCAATAGCACGTGACATAGCAAGGTATTTTAACGTAACAACAACTGATGCATTTATATAGCGTCTTTCACGTCGTAAAACATCCCAGGGCACTTCAAACGAGCAATATCAAATGGAATTTGACACCGAGCCACAGAAGGAGATATTTGGACAGCTGACCAAAACCTCAGTCTAAGATCTAGGTTTTAAGGAGGAGAGAGAAAGGCGGAGAGGTTAAGGGAGGGAATTCCAGAGCTTAGGGCCCCCAGGCAGCTGAAGGTGCGGCTGGCAATGGAATTGGAGAAGTGCGGAGATTCCAGAGAGTTGTCGGGCTTGAGGATGTTACGGAGATGAGGAGGGGTGAGACCATTCCCCGTCACTCTCGTGCCCGCTGACCCTACACCGGCCCCGGTCCGATTCATCCGTGCTTCCAAATCCCTCCACGGCCTCCTCGCCGCCTCCCCCTCCCCTATCTCTGTAACCTCCTCCCGCCCCGACAACCCTCTTGAGATCTCGGAGCTTCTCCGATTCAGATCCCTTTCTCCCCCAGGGTCATATCTAACCAATTCCCTCCCCGCCCCCCCTCATTCAGCCCTCCCAGAACGGAGTGCGGTCACCCCGGATGCGGGGCGGGGGAGGGGTTGCTGGGAGGGGTGGGCGGTCTCCAGATTTTACACGGAGGAAGCTTTGGTGGGAGATGGGGAGACGCTTCACCTTGGGACAGCTCCGTCGTTGCCCGGACTTTGGCATTTTTGGGGATCCGCGATAATCAAGAATAGAATCACAAAAGGTTTAAGGCACAGAAAGAGGCCACTTGGCCTCGTCACTGACCTCTCTGCTAAGGTGAATAGACCCTTCACCTCCACTCTGTCCAGGCGCCTCACAACTTTGTACATTTCAATTAGATCTCCCCTCGGCCTGACCAGGTGTATCCTAGGATGCTATGGGAAGCAAGGGAGGGAATTGCTGGGGCTCTGGCAGAGATTGTTGTATCATCATTAGCGACAGGTGAGGTACCGGAAGACTGAAGGATAGCTAATGTTGTGCTTTTATTTAAGAAGGGCAGCAGGGATAAGCCAGGGAACTACAGGCCGGTGAGCCTGACATCAGTGGTGGGAAAGTTATTGGAAGGGATTCTGAGAGACAGGATTTATATACATTTGGAAAGGCAAGGTCTGATTAGGGATAGTCAGCATGGCTTTGTGCGTGGGAAATCATGTCTCACGAATTTGATTGAGTTTTTCGAGGAGGTGATCAAGAGGATTGACGAGGGCAGGGCGATGGACGTTGTCCACATGGACTTTAGCAAGGCCTTTGACAAGGTCCCGCATGGTAGGCTGGTCTGGAAGGTTCGAACACATGGGATCCAGGGGTGAGCTAACAAATTGGATACAAAATTGGCTTGGTGATAGGAGGCAGAGGGTGGTAGTGGAGGGTTGTTTGTCAGATTGGAGGCCGGTGGCCAGTGGTGTGCCGCAGGGATCGGTGCTGGGCCCTCTGTTGTTTGTCATATGTATTAATGACTTGGTTGTGAATGTAGGGGCCATGATTAGTAAGTTTGCAGATGACACCAAAATTGGTGGTATAGTGGACAGTGAAGAAGGTTGTCTAAGGTTACAACAGGATATAGATCAACTGAGAAAGTGGGCAAGGGAGTGGCAAATGGAATTTAACGCAGACAAGTGCGAAGTGATGCATTTTGGGAAGTTAAACCAGGGCAGGACATATACAGTGAATGGCAGGGCCCTGGGGAGCGTTCTTGAGCAGAGACCTTGGGGTGCAAGTACATAGTTCCCTGAAAGTGGCAACACAGGTAGACAGGGTGGTGAAGAAGGCGTATGGCATGCTTGCCTTCATCGGCCGAGGCACTGAGTACAAGAGTTGGGATGTCATGTTACAGTTGTACATGACGTTGGTTAGGCGGCATTTGGAGTACTGTGTGCAGTTCTGGTCGCCGCACCACAGGAAAGATGTGATTAAGCTAGAGAGGGTGCAGAAAAGATTCACAAGGATGTTGCCTGGTTTGGAGGGCTTGAGTTATATAGAGAGACTGGATAGGCTGGGTCTGTTTTCCCAGGAGCGAAGGAGGCTGAGAGGAGACATGATAGAGGTATATAAAATTATGAGAGGCATAGATAGGGTGGATAGCCAGAGTCTGTTTCCCATGGTAGGGGTGACTAAAACTAGAGGGCATAGATTTAAGGTGAGAGGGAGGAGGTTTAAAGGGGATCAAAGGGGTAAATTTTTCACACAAAGAATAGTGGGTATCTGGAACGAGCTGCTTGAGGAGGTGGTGGAGGCAGGAACAGTAGCAACATTTAAGAGGCATCTGGACAGGTACCTGAGAGAGCAAGGCATAGAGGGATAGGGAATTAATGCAGGCAGGTGGGATTAGTATAGATAGGCATTATGGTCAGCACGGACGCGGTGGGCCCAAGGGCCTGTTTCTATGCTGTACGACTCGAGAACAACCCCAGTCTATTCAATCTTTCCTCATAGCTGCATTTTTCCAGTCCCCTCCAGTGCAGTTACCCCCACAATCGGCCTCGTGCGGTTGCGTCTTTACCCTCCCCGCCTCCTGGCCGGGGATGAGCTTCCTCTCCCCGACCCCCAGTACCTTGGCCTGCTCGAGCTGGTAGAGCGACTGCTGCACTGACTCCGACTCCTGACGGACTGCTTCGTGGGGCTCCTCCAGCGACAGGTCCGAGTCCGATGGCCGGCTGGGGTAGGAACCGGCAGAGCCCTGTACGGGAGAAGCACGTAAAAACAAAAGAGCAGCAGCAGGTTGGGAAAGCACAGCTCGGAAAAGTGAGGATCATTTTTCTCCGGACTGAGAAGGTGATGAGGTGACCCACTGGAAGCGTGATGAGAGTTTGCATTTCCGCAATGTCTTTCACCACGTCAGGAATTCCCAAACGCGTCACAGATAATGAAGCACTTTTCTTTTGGTTTTGAAGCGCGGTCACGGTTGTAATGTAGGAAACGCAGGGTCGGAGGGTCAGTGCTGAGGGAGCGCCGCAGGGTCGGAGGGTCAGTACTGAGGGAGCGCCGCACTGTCGGAGGGTCAGTGCTGAGGGAGCGCCGCACAGTCGGAGGGTCAGTGCTGACGAGGCGCTGTATTGTCAGAGGAAGTTCCCCACCCTAACCTTCCCAATTCACCCTGGAGAGTTCCAGATTTCCACTCCCCCTCTGTGTGAAGATGTGCTTCCTGACATCACTCCAGAACAGCCCTGGTTCTAATTGTAAGGTTCTGCCCCCTTGTTCTGGACCCCCCCCCCCCCCCCTCACACCAGAGGAAATAGTTTCTCTCTATCGACCCTAACGACCCCTTTAATCATCGTAAACCCCTCGATCGGATCACCCCCTTAATCATCTGTACTCGAGGGAACACGTTTATGCAACCTGTGCTTGTAACTTTATCTCACATACCACAAGCACTCACACACGCCTGCACAAACTCACACACACGCGCAAACACACAGACACGCAAACACACAGACACGCAAACACACAGACACGCAAACACACAGACATGCAAACACACGCACACACAGACACACGCTCGGTGCAGCCAGAGATGACAAATCAAACCCATCATAAATCGCCAGAAAACACTGGCCGACGAAAAGCCTGCCAGAGTCCCCCGAGCCCTCACCGAAACCCTCCCTCTCTTCCAGCGCCTGGGGTTGCTAAGATACAGCAGCAGTTCTAGGAGGGAGAGCTGGGGGGGGGGCGGTGAAAGAGAGAGTGAGAGAGAGAGAAAGCTACCCAGACTCGGATGCTGCCCTCTCTCTCTCTCTCTCTCGACCCGTGAGGTCAGGTTTACTTGATGGTCGGGGAGACTCAGCTGGCTATCAGCTCCTGCACAAGTGATTAGTTTTCCTCTCATTCCCCCCCCGCAAACCACCGCCACCGCCCCCCCTCCCCAATCTCTCCCCCTCCCCCGCCTGAATGAACAGAGAAGCTGCAGGATTTAAAGACCCAACCTCCTCCCTCGCCCGCACCCACCCCCACCAATGCCTGCACACCTCGCACGAGGGTGAGAATTTTAAAATCGAGGTGCTGCCGGACCGGGAGTCAGTGTGGGTCAGCGAGCGCAGTGGGGGATGGGTGAACAGGGACTCGGGGGGGCGAGTTAGGACACGGTGGGGGGGGCTGCAGAGTTTCGGATGAGCTGAAGTTTAGGGAGGGTGGGAGATGGAAGACCGGCCAGGAGAGCGTCGGAACAGTCGAGTCTGGAGGTGACAAAGGCAGGGAGGAGGATTTCAGCCGCAGGTGGGCGATGTTACACAGGTGGAAAGCGATGGTGTTGGATGTGAGGTCGGAAGCTCATCCCCGGGATCAAATGGGGACACGGAGGTTGTGAACGGAGGGAGAGGGATGGGCAAGACAGAGGCTGAGTGTTTCCTACATTTCTGTTTTTAGTTCAGATTAGCCAACATCTTGTCCCCTCAGCACCGACCCTCCGACAGCGCGGCGCTCCCTCAGCACCGACCCTCCGACAGCGCGGCGCTCCCTCAGCACTGACTCTCCGACAGCGCGGCGCTCCCTCAGCACTGACTCTCCGACAGCGCGGCGCTCCCTCAGCACTGACTCTCCGACAGCGCGGCGCTCCCTCAGCACTGACTCTCCGACAGCGCGGCGCTCCCTCGGCACTGACTCTCCGACAGCGCGGCGCTCCCTCAGCACTGACCCTCCGACAGCGCGGCGCTCCCTCAGCACTGACTCTCCGACAGCGCGGCGCTCCCTCAGCACTGACTCTCCGACAGCGCGGCGCTCCCTCGGCACTGACCCTCCGACAGCGCGGCGCTCCCTCAGCACTGACCCTCCGACAGCGCGGCGCTCCCTCAGCACTGACCCTCCGACAGCGCGGCGCTCCCTCAGCACTGACCCTCCGACAGAGGGCCTGGTAGCCGTCGCTCCCCACCGATAATCCCCCAGTTCAGAGGCCCAGCAGAGTGTTGGAACAGCGCAGGAGTGGGTGAGGGTTTCCGCAGCAAAGGGGCTGAGACGGGCCATGTTACAGAGAAAGACCCCCATCCCCTCCGCCATTGCGAAGCAGCAGGGGCACTCGCCTGCTCGGGCAAAGGCCATTCAGCCCCTCCTCGAGCCTGTTCCACCACTCAGCCCTCCTCTCCTGCCTCCGAGTCAGAGACTCCCCCACCAGCGGAATTCGTTTCTCCCCATCTGCCCTGCCGATCCCTTTCAAAATCCTAAAAAAAAAAAGTCAATCGCGCCATCTTCTATATTCCAGGGAATACAAGCCTAGTTTGTGTAATCTCTCCTCGCGATCCAACCCTCGGAGCCCAGTAAAATTCTGGTGAATCCCCATCCCACTCCCTCCCGGGTCAGTCTATCCTTCCTACGGTGAGGTGCATGGTAACTCCAGATGGTGTCTATCTGGAGCTTTGTACGTCTGCAGCACAACGTCCTCCCTCTTGCGGTCGAGCCCCGCCCCGCCCGCGCCCCCCCCCCCCCCCCGTCGTCAAAGGCAATGGTCCTTTAGCCTTTATGTTGTGACGCACAGGGACGGAGGGCTGTCGATGGAATTGTACAGCCCAGCTGGAGTCCATTCAGCCCCTCGTGCCAGTGACGAATCTTTGGAAAGATTTATCCAATTAGTCACCGCTCCCCCCCTCCTGCTCTTTCCCACCCACCCCCCCCCCCCGACCCGGGTCCATTCTGGTCAATCTCCTCCGCGCCCCCCACTCCCCGGCCTGCCCGCTACGTCTGAGCGACGAGGGAGCCCGCGTTCCGTACCTGCCGCTTGATGAAACTGGACGTGGTGTCTGATGAGCTGCTGCCGTCCGATCGCTTGAACTTGCCTTTCCGTTTCGGCCCCTTTCTCGGGACCTGCGGGGAGGAGAGACAGGAAAGGGTCTGTCATTGGCGATGCTTCTCTCTCTCTCTCTCTCTCTCTCTCTCTCCCCCTCCGTCTCCTCCTTTACAAGGCTGCTCAAAACCTCCCTCTATGACCGAGCTTTCGGTCGACTGCCCCCCCGTACCTCCTTACGTGGGCTCGGTGTCGCATTTTGCTTGATAAGAGCCTTTGGGATGTCGTAGGTGTTAGATAAATGCGGGTTGTTGTGGCATAACCTAACCTTTGTTGTTGATACAGCCTCTACTAACACCACTGTGCAAAATAGATTCTCTGACACTCTGTTCTCGATCCCAAGCATTTAATCCTACATCCCTCCCTCTCCCCTCCCTCTTCCTCTCCCCTCCTACTCACCGGGAACATTGTGTTTCTATCCACTCATTACCACTCCGTTCACTATTATAAACACCTCGATCAAATCGCCCCGCTGTCTCCTCTGGTCCAGTGATAACCACCCCCCCAATTTTACAACTATGACCTTGTGTTACCTCTAAGAGGGTAACATCGCCATGCAGGAGGGTTACTTGGAAAATTAGAGTCTAAAGCTTGGTACGGGAGCAAAGGGATCTGGGAGCATGAACACGCAATTCATTAACCAGATGTTAAGATGGTCATTTCAAAAAAAAACAATAAGATGTATTTGCAGAGGGATAGAATTGGAAAGTAGACAGCTTATGCTAAAACAGGGAGGGTATCTGCACCACGGTGAAGGTATCTGCACTACAGTGAGGATATCTGCACTACAGTGAGGGTGTCTACACTACAGTGAGGGTATCTGCACCACGGTGAAGGTGTCTGCACTACAGTGAGGGTATCTGCACCACGGTGAAGGTATCTGCACTACAGTGAGGATATCTGCACTACAGTGAGGGTATCTGCTCCACAGTGAGGGTGTCTGCTCCACAGTGAGGGTGTCTGCTCCACAGTGAGGGTGTCTGCTCCACAGTGAGGGTGTCTGCTCCACAGGGAGGGTGTCTGCTCCACAGTGAGGGTGTCTGCTCCACAGGGAGGGTGTCTGCTCCACAGTGAGGGTGTGTGCTCCACAGTGAGGGTGTCTGCTCCACAGTGAGGGTGTCTGCTCCACAGTGAGGGTATCTGCTCCACAGTGAGGGTATCTGCTCCACAGTGAGGGTATCTGCTCCACAGTGAGGGTATCTGCTCCACAGTGAGGGTATCTGCTCCACAGTGAGGGTATCTGCTCCACAGGGAGGGTGTCTACACTACAGTGAGGGTATCTGCTCCACAGTGAGGGTGTCTGCTCCACAGTGAGGGTGTCTGCTCCACAGGGAGGGTATCTGCTCCACAGGGAGGGTATCTGCTCCACAGGGAGGGTGTCTGCTCCACAGGGAGGGTGTCTGCTCCACAGGGAGGGTGTCTACACTACAGTGAAGGTATCTGCACCACAGTGAGGGTATCTGCACCACGGTGAAGGTATCTGCACTACAGTGAGGGTATCTGCACCACGGTGAAGGTATCTGCACTACAGTGAGGGTATCTGCACCACGGTGAGGGTATCTGCACCACGGTGAGGGTATCTGCACCACGGTGAGGGTATCTGCACCACGGTGAGGGTATCTGCACCACGGTGAGGGTATCTGCACCACGGTGAGGGTATCTGCACCACGGTGAGGGTATCTGCACCACGGTGAGGGTATCTGCTCCACAGTGAGGGTATCTGCACCACAGTGAAGGTATCTGCACTACAGTTAGGGTATCTGCACTACAGTTAGGGTATCTGCTCCACAGTGAGGGTATCTGCACCACAGTGAAGGTATCTGCACTACAGTTAGGGTATCTGCACTACAGTTAGGGTATCTGCACTACAGTGAGGGTATCTGCACCACGGTGAAGGTATCTGCACCACAGTGAGGGTATCTGCACCACGGTGAGGGTATCTGCACCACGGTGAGGGTATCTGCACTACAGTGAGGGTATCTGCACCACGGTGAAAGTATCTGCACCACGGTGAAAGTATCTGCACCACGGTGAAGGTATCTGCACCACAGTGAGGGTATCTGCACTACAGTGAGGGTATCTGCACTACAGTGAGGGTATCTGCACCACAGTGAGGGTATCTGCACCACAGTGAGGGTATCTGCACCACAGTGAGGGTGTCTGCTCCACAGGAGGGTGTCTACACTACAGTGAGGGTATCTGCTCCACAGTGAGGGTGTCTGCTCCACAGTGAGGGTGTCTGCTCCACAGTGAGGGTGTCTGCTCCACAGTGAGGGTGTCTGCTCCACAGTGAGGGTGTCTGCTCCACAGGGAGGGTGTCTGCTCCACAGGGAGGGTGTCTGCTCCACAAGGAGGGTGTCTACACTACAGTGAGGGTATCTGCACTACAGTGAGGGTATCTGCTCCACAGAGAGGGTATCTGCTCCACAGAGAGGGTATCTGCTCCACAGAGAGGGTATCTGCTCCACAGTGAGGGTATTTGCACTACAGTGAGGATATCTGCACTACAGTGAGGGTATCTCCTCCACAGTGAGGATATCTGCACCACGGTGAGGGTATCTGCACTACAGTGAGGGTATCTGCTCCACAGTGAGGGTATCTGCAATACAGTGAGGGTATCTGCAATACAGTGAGGGTATCTGCACCACGGTGAAGGTATCTGCACTACAGTGAGGGTATCTGCACCACGGTGAAGGTATCTGCACTACAGTGAGGGTATCTGCACCACGGTGAAGGTATCTGCACTACAGTGAGGGTATCTGCACCACGGTGAAGGTATCTGCACCACAGTGAGGGTATCTGCACCACGGTGAAGGTATCTGCATCACGGTGAGGGTATCTGCACCACAGTGAGGGTATCTGCACCACAGTGAGGGTATCTGCTCCACAGTGAGGGTATCTGCTCCACAGTGAGGGTATCTGCTCCACAGTGAGGGTATCTGCTCCACAGTGAGGGTATTTGCACTACAGTGAGGATATCTGCACCACGGTGAAGGTATCTGCACTACAGTGAGGGTATCTGCTCCACAGTGAGGATATCTGCACCACGGTGAGGATATCTGCACCACGGTGAGGGTATCTGCTCCACAGTCAGGGTATCTACACTACAGGGAGGGTATCTGCTCCACAGGGCACGTATTTGCACTACAGTGAAGGTATTTGCTCCACAGAGAGGGTATCTGCACTCTCTGCCCAAGATGTTGCAATGCCAAGTGAAGAGGTGAAGGTCGAGAGGAGGGGAGCCTAGGCTGCGGAACCCATTCCCTCGGGAGGAGCAGATACCTATGGGAGAGGAAGGGGTGTTATTTGGAGGGAGGGGGTGATATTTGGAGGGGTTTGGAGTTAAGAGATTGGTAATTGGAGAGGAGGGTGGTATTGGGAGGGGAGGGGTGGTATCTGGAGGGGTTTGGAGGGGAGGGGGTGGTATTTGGAGGGGAGGGGATGGTATTTCGAAGTGTTTGAGTTGAGGAGTGGTATTTGGAGGGGAGGGGACTTTATTTGGAATTATCTGAGTTAAGGGGTGGTATTTGGAAGAGTGGGTGTGGTATTTGGCAGGGTTTGAGTTAAGGGGTGGTATTCAGAGGGGCTCGGTGTGGTGGGGTGGTATTTGGAGGGGCTCGGAGTGGAGGGGTGGTATTTGGAGGGGCTCGGTGTGGAGGGTTTGAGTTATGTGAGTCTGGTTCCCTGTGAAACACAGACAGTGAAGCTGGGAAGAGTGAGAGACAGATGAAGAAAGACGGGAATAAATCGGCCGCAAGAAATAAACCTCGTACACAATCCTCAGAGCTGTGAAATGCAGCAAAATAATTTATAATTAAATGTTAATTTCTCCCTTCTCCTGCCCCGCTCTCTCCATCCCTCTATCGCACTCTCTCCATCCCTCTATCGCACTCTCTCCCCTCCCTCTATCGCACTCTCTCCCCTCCCTCTATCGCACTCTCTCCCCTCCCTCTATCGCACTCTCTCCCCTCCCTCTATCGCACTCTCTCCATCCCTATCTCGCACTCTCTCCATCCCTCTATCACACTCTCTCCCCTCCCTCTATCGCACTCTCTCCCCTCCCTCTATCGCACTCTCTTCCCTCCCTCTATCGCACTCTCCAACCCTCTATCGCACTCTCTCCCTCCCTCTATCGCACTCTCCAACCCTCTATCGCACTCTCTCCCCTCCCCTCTATCGCACTCTCTCCCCTCCCTCTATCGCACTCTCTCCATCCCTATCTCTCACTCTCTCCATCACTCTATCGCACTCTCTCCCCTCCCCCCTCTCTCCATCCCTCTATCACACTCTCTCCATCCCTCTATCACACTCTCTCCCCTCCCTATCTCTCACTCTCTCCCCTCCCTATCTCTCACTCTCTCCCCTCCCTATCTCACACTCTCTCCCCCTCCCGATCTCTCACTCTCTCCCCCTCCCGATCTCTCACTCTCTCCCCCTCCCGATCTCTCACTCTCTCCCCCTCCCGATCTCTCACTCTCTCCCCCTCCCGATCTCTCACTCTCTCCCCCTCCCGATCTCTCACTCTCTCCCCCTCCCGATCTCTCACTCTCTCCCCTCCCGATCTCACACTCTCTCCCCACCCTATCTCACACTCTCTCCCCACCCTCTCACACTCTCTCCCCCTCCCTATCTCTCACTCTCTCCCCCTCCCTATCTCTCACTCTCTCCCCCTCCCTATCTCTCACTCTCTCCCCCTCCCTATCTCTCACTCTCTCCCCCTCCCTATCTCTCACTCTCTCCCCCTCCCTATCTCTCACTCTCTCCCCCTCCCTATCTCTCACTCTCTCCCCCTCCCTATCTCTCACTCTCTCCCCCTCCGATCTCTCACTCTCTCCCCCTCCCGATCTCTCACTCTCTCCCCCTCCCGATCTCACACTCTCTCCCCCCTCCCGATCTCTCACTCTCTCCCCCTCCCGATCTCTCACTCTCTCCCCCTCCCGATCTCTCACTCTCTCCCCCTCCCGATCTCTCACTCTCTCCCCCTCCCGATCTCTCACTCTCTCCCCCTCCCGATCTCTCACTCTCTCCCCCTCCCGATCTCTCACTCTCTCCCCCTCCCGATCTCTCACTCTCTCCCCCTCCCGATCTCTCACTCTCTCCCCCTCCCGATCTCTCACTCTCTCCCCCTCCCGATCTCTCACTCTCTCCCCCTCCCGATCTCTCACTCTCTCCCCCTCCCGATCTCTCACTCTCTCCCCTCCCGATCTCTCACTCTCTCCCCCTCCCGATCTCTCACTCTCTCCCCCTCCCGATCTCTCACTCTCTCCCCCTCCCGATCTCTCACTCTCTCCCCTCCCGATCTCTCACTCTCTCCCCCTCCCGATCTCTCACTCTCTCCCCTCCCGATCTCTCACTCTCTCCCCACCCTATCTCACACTCTCTCCCCACCCTATCTCACACTCTCTCCCCACCCTCTCACACTCTCTCCCCCTCCCTATCTCTCACTCTCTCCCCCTCCCTATCTCTCACTCTCTCCCCCTCCCTATCTCTCACTCTCTCCCCCTCCCGATCTCTCACTCTCTCCCCCTCCCGATCTCTCACTCTCTCCCCCTCCCGATCTCTCACTCTCTCCCCCTCCCGATCTCTCACTCTCTCCATCCCTCTATCACACTCTCTCCCCACCCTATCTCACACTCTCTCCCCACCCTCTCACACTCTCTCCCCACCCTCTCACACTCTCTCCCCACCCTCTCACACTCTCTCCCCACCTTCTCACACTCTCTCCCCACCCTCTCACACTCTCTCCCCCTCCCGATCTCTCACTCTCTCCCCCTCCCGATCTCTCACTCTCTCCCCCTCCCGATCTCTCACTCTCTCCCCCTCCCGATCTCTCACTCTCTCCCCCTCCCGATCTCTCACTCTCTCCCCCTCCCGATCTCTCACTCTCTCCCCCTCCCGATCTCTCACTCTCTCCCCCTCCGATCTCTCACTCTCTCCCCCTCCCGATCTCTCACTCTCTCCCCCTCCCGATCTCTCACTCTCTCCCCCTCCCGATCTCTCACTCTCTCCCCTCCCGATCTCTCACTCTCTCCCCTCCCGATCTCACACTCTCTCCCCTCCCGATCTCACACTCTCTCCCCTCCGATCTCACACTCTCTCCCCACCCGATCTCTCACTCCTCCCCACCCTATCTCTCACTCTCTCCCCACCCTATCTCTCACTCTCTCCCCTCCCGATCTCTCACTCTCTCCCCTCCCGATCTCTCACTCTCTCCCCACCCTATCTCACACTCTCTCCCCTCCCGATCTCTCACTCTCTCCCCTCCCGATCTCTCACTCTCTCCCCTCCCGATCTCTCACTCTCTCCCCTCCCGATCTCTCACTCTCTCCACCCCTCTATCGCACTCTTTCCCCTCCCCCTTTACATCCCTCTATCGCACTCTCTCCCCTGCCCCTCCCTATCTCCATCCCTCTATCGCACTCTCTCCATCCCTCTATCTCTCTCTCCACCCCACTATCACACTCTCTCCCCTCCCTTTCTCTCACTCTCTCCCCTCCCTCTATCACACTCTCTCCATCCCTGTATCGCACTCTCTCCCCTCCCTATCTCTCATTCTCTCCTCCCACACTCTCTCTCCATCCCTCTATCACACTCTCTCCCCTCCCTCTATCACACTCTCTCCCCTCCCTCTATCACACTCTCCCTCCCCCCTCTCTCTCTCTCCATCCCTCTATCACACTCTCTCCATCCCTCTATCACACTCTCTCCATCCCTCTATCACACTCTCTCCCCTCCTCTATCACACTCTCTCCTCCCCCCTCTCTCTCTCTCCATCCCTCTATCACACTCTCTCCATCCCTCTATCACACTCTCTCCATCCCTCTATCACACTCTCTCCCCTCCCTCGATCGCACTCTCTCTGCTCCCTCGATCGCACTCTCTCCGCTTCCTCTATCGCACTCTCTCCGCTCCTCTATCGCACTCTCTCCCATCCCTCTAACGCACTCTCCCCCCTCCCTATCTCTCACTCTCTCCTCCCCCTCTCTCTCCATCCCTCTATCGCACTCTATCCCCTCCCGATCTCTCACTCTCTCCCCTCCCCCTCTCTCTCCATCCCTCTATCGCACTCTCCCCCTCCCTATCTCTCCATCCCTCGAGCGCACACTTTCCGCTCCCTATCTCTCACTCTCCATCCCTCTATCGCACTCTCTCCCCTCCCTATCTCTCACTCTCTCCCTCCCCCTCTCTCTCCATCCCTCTATCGCACTCTCTCCCCTCCCTATCTCTCACTCTCTCCCCTCCCCCTCTCTCCATCCCTCTATCGCACTCTCTCCCCTCCCTATCTCTCACTCTCTCCCTCCCCCTCTCTCCATCCCTCTATCGCACTCTCTCCCCTTCCTATCTTTCACTCTCTCCCCTCCCTCTATCACACTCTCTCCCCTCCCTCTATCACACTCTCTCCCCTCCCTCTATCACACTCTCTCCCCTCCCCCTCTCTTTCCATCCCTCTATCGCACTCTCTTGCTCCCTATCTCTCACTCTCTCCCCTCCCTCTATCACACTCTCTCCCCTCCCTCTATCACACTTTCTCCCCTCTCTCTCTCTCCCCTCCTCTATCGCACTCTCTCCCCTCCCTATCTCTCACTCTCTCCTCCCCTCTCTCTCACCATCCCTCTATCGCACTCTTTCCCCTCCCTATCTCTCACTCTCTCCCTCCCTCTGTCACACTCTCTCGCCATCCTCTATCACGCTCTTTCCCCTCCCTATCGCTTTCTCCACCCCCCTCTCCCCTCCCCATCTCTCACTCTCTCCTCCCCCTCTCTCTCGCCATCCCTCTATCACACTCTCTCCCCTCCCTATCTCTCTCTCTCTCCTCCCCCTCTCTCTCGCCATCCCTCTACCACACTCTCTCCCCTCCCTATCTCTCATTCTCTCCCCTCCCTGTCTCTCGCTCTCTCCCCTCCCTGTCTCTCGCTCTCTCCCCCCCCTGTCTCTCGCTCTCTCCCCTCCCTATATCACACTCACTCCCTCCCTATATCACACTCACTCCCTCCCTCTATCACACACTCTCTCCTCCCCCTCTCTCTATCGCACTCTCTCCATCCCTCTACCACACTCTCTCCCTTCCCTATATCACTCTCTCCCCTCCCTCTATCACACTCTCTTCCCTTCTTCTAACACACTCTCTCCCCTCCCTATCTCACAATCTCTCCCCTCCCTATCTCTCGCTCTCTCCCCTCCCTGTATCACACTCTCTCCCCTCCCTCTATCACACTCTCTCCCCTCCCTCTATCACACTCTCTCCCCTCCCTCTATCACACTCTCTCCCCTCCCTCTATCACACTCTCCCCTCCCTATCTCTCACTCTCTCCCCTCCCTATCTCTCACTCTCTCTCCCCTCCCTATCTCTCACTCTCTCTCCCCTCCCTATCTCTCACTCTCTCCCCCTCCCTCTCTCCCCTCCCTGTATCACACTCTCTCCCCTCCCTCTATCACACTCTCTCCCCTCCCTCTATCACACTCTCTCCCCTCCCTCTATCACACTCTCTCCCCTCCCTATCTCTCACTCTCTCCCCTCCCTATATCACACTCACTCCCCTCCCTCTATCACACACTCTCTCCTCCCCCTCTCTCTATCGCACTCTCTCCATCCCTCTACCACACTCTCTCCCTTCCCTATATCACTCTCTCCCCTCCCTCTATCACACTCTCTTCCCTTCTTCTAACACACTCTCTCCCCTCCCTATCTCACAATCTCTCCCCTCCCTATCTCTCGCTCTCTCCCTCCCTGTATCACACTCTCTCCCCTCCCTCTATCACACTCTCTCCCCTCCCTCTATCACACTCTCTCCCCTCATCACACTCTCTCACACTCTCTCCCTCCCTCTATCACACTCTCTCCCCTCCCTCTATCACACTCTCTCCCCTCCCTATCTCTCACTCTCTCCCCTCCCTATCTCTCACTCTCTCTCCCCTCCCTATCTCTCACTCTCTCTCCCCTCCCTATCTCTCACTCTCTCCCCCCTCCCTCTCTCCCCTCCCTTATCACACTCTCTCCCCTCCTCTATCACACTCTCTCCCCTCCCTCTATCACACTCTCACCCCTCCCTATCTCTCACTCTCTCCCCTCCCTATCTCTCACTCTCTCTCCCCTCCCTATCCTCTCACTCTCTCCCCCCCATCTCTCACTCTCTCCCCCTCCCTATCTCTCACTCTCTCTCCCCTCCCTATCTCTCACTCTCTCTCCCCTCCCTATCTCCACTCTCTCCCCCCTCCCTATCCCACTCTCTCCCCCCTCCCTATCTCTCACTCTCTCCCCCCTCCCTCTCTCACTCTCTCCCCTCCCTATCTCTCACTCTCCCCTCCCTATCTCTCACTCTCTCCCCTCCTCTATCACACTCTCTCCCCTCCCTCTATCACACTCTCTCCCCTCCCTCAATCACACTCTCCCTCCCTCCCTATCTCACAATCTCTCCCCTCCCTATCTCTCACTCTCTCCCCTCCCTCTATCACACTCTCTCCCCTCCCTCTATCACACTCTCTCCCCTCCCTCTATCACACTCTCTCCCCCTCCCTATCTCTCACTCTCTACCCTCCCTATCTCTCACTCTCTCCCCTCCCTCTATCACACTCTCTCCCATCCCTCTATCACACTCTCTCCCCTCCCTATCTCTCACTCTCTCCCCTCCCTATCTCACACTCTCTCTCCCCTCACTCTTCCCCCCTCTCTCTCTTCCCCCCCTCCTCTCTCTTCCACCCCTCCCCTCCCCTCTCTCCCCCCCTCTCTCCCCCCCTCCCTCCCCTCACTTCTCCCCCCCCCTCCCTCCCCTCTCTCCCCCCCTCCTCTCTCCCCCCTCCCCCTCCTCCCCCCTCCCCCCTCCCCACCTCTCTCTCCCCCCTCCCCTCCCCTCTCTCTCCCCCCCCCCTCCCCTCTCTCTCTCTCCCCCTCCCCTCCCTCTCTCTCTTCCCCCACCCTCCCCTCACACTCTTCCCCACCCCCCCCTCTCACTCTCTTCCCCCCCTCCCCTCCCACCTCTCCCCCTCCCCCCCTCTCTCCTTCCCCCCCCTCCTCTCCTCCCCCCCCTCCCCTCCCTCTCACCTCCCCCCCACCCTCCCTCTCTCTTCCACCCCCCCTCCCCCCTCCCCTCTCTCTCCACCCCCCTCCCCCCCCTCCCTCTTCCACCCCCTCCCCTCTCTCTTCCACTCCCCCCACCCTCCCCTCCCCTCTCTCTTCCACCCCCCCCTACCCTCCCCTCCCCTCTCTCTTCCACCCCCCCTACCCTCCCCTCCCTCTCTCTTCCACCCCCCCTACCCTCCCCTCCCCTCTCTCTTCCACCCCCCCAACCCTCCCCCCCTCTCTCTCCACCCCCCACCCCTCTCTCCCCCCCCCACCCCCCACCCCTCTCTTCCCCCCCTCCCCTCTCATCTCCCCCACCCCTCTCTCTTCCCCCCCTCCCCTCTCTTCCCCCCCTCCCCTCTCTCTTCCCCCCCTCCCCTCTCTTCCCCCCTCCCCTCTCTCTTCCCCCCCCCCTCCCCTCTATTCCCCCCCCTCCCCTCTATTCCCCCCCTCCCCTCTCTCTTCCCCCCCCTCCCCTCTCTCTTCCCCCCCCTCCCCTCTCTCTTCCCCCCCCTCCCCTCTCTCTTCTCCCCTCCCCCTCTCTCCTCTCTCTTCCCCCCCCTCTCTCTTCTCCCCCCCCCTCTCTCTTCTCCCCCCCCCTCTCTCTTCCCCCCCTCTCTCTTCCCCCCCTCTCCCCTCTCTCTTCCCCCCCTCTCCCCTCTCTCTTCCCCCCCCCTCCCCTCTCTCTTCCCCCCCCTCCCCTCTCTCTTCCCCCCCCTCCCCTCTCTCTTCCCCCCCCTCCCCTCTCTCTTCCCCCCCCCTCCCCTCTCTCTTCCCCCCCCTCCCCTCTCTCTTCCCCCCCCTCCCCTCTCTCTTTCCCCCCCCTCCCCTCTCTCTTCCCCCCTCTCCCCTCTCTCTTCCCCCCTCCCCTCTCTCTTCCCCCCCCTCCCCTCTCTCTCCCCCCCCCCTCCCCTCTCTCTTCCCCCCCTCCCCGCTCTCTTCCCCCCCCCTCTCTCTTCCCCCCCTCCCCTCTCTCTTCCCCTCCCCTCCCCGCTCTCTTCCCCCCCCTCCCCGCTCTCTTCCCCCCCCCCTCCCCGCTCTCTTCCCCCCCCCTCCCCGCTTCTTCCCCCCCCCTCCCGCTCTCTTCCCCCCCCCTCCCCGCTCTCTTCCCCCCCCCTCCCCGCTCTCTTCCCCCCCCTCCCCGCTCTCTTCCCCCCACCTCCCCGCTCTCTTCCCTCCTCCCCTCCCCTCCCCTCTCTCTTCCCCCTCCCCTCTCTCTTCCCCCTCCCCTCCCCTCTCTCTTCCCCCTCCCCTCCCCTCCCCTCTCTCTTCCCCCTCCCCTCCCCTCCCTCTCTCTTCCCCCTCCCCTCCCCTCCCCTCCCCTCTCTCTTCCCCCCCTCCCCTCCCCTCTCTCTTCCCCCCTCCCCTCCCCTCTCCTCTCTCTTCCCCCCCTCCCCTCCCCTCTCTCTTCCCCCCTCCCTCCCCTCTCTCTTCCCCCATCCCCTCCCTCTTCCCCCTCCCCTCCCCTCTCTCTTCCCCCTCCCTCCCCTCTCTCTTCCCCCCTCCCCTCCCCCTTCCCCCCCTCCCCTCTCCTCCCCCCCTCCCCTCCCCTCTCCTCCCCTCTTCCCCTCCCCTCTCCTCCCCTCTCTCTTCCCCCCCTCCCCTCCCCTCTCTTCCCCCCCCTCCCCTCCCCTCTCTTCCCCCCTCCCCTCCCTCTTCCCCCTCCCCTCCCCTCTCTCTTCCCCCCCTCCCTCCCTCTCTCTTCCCTTCCCCCCTCTCTCTTCCCCCCCCTCCCCTCCCCTCTCTCTTCCCCCCCTCCCCTCCCCTCTCTCTTCACCCCCTCCCCTCCCCTCTCTCTTCACCCCCTCCCCTCCCCTCTCTCA
>NW_027140341.1:84745-102245 GCF_036365525.1 Heterodontus francisci
TAGGCTTTGGACATGTCCCCGCTGCCAGTGAGAGGGTGGGAGCACCCCGGGGTGCTCGGTGCTGCTGCCGCTGGGATGGGTGTCAGCTCCGTCCCGCTGGAGAGGGAAGAGGAGAGGTGGAAATGGAGGGAGGGAGTGTGAGAGAGAGGCGAAAGGAGAGCTAGAGATGGAATGGGAGAGAGGGAGGGAATGGGGGAGAGATAGAGGGAATGGGAGAGAGGCTGAAGGAGAGAGGGAGGGAATGGGAGAGAGCCTAAAGGAGAGATAGAGGGAATGGGAGAGAGCCTAAAGGATAGATAGAGGGAATGGGAGAGAGGCTAAAGGAGAGAGGGGGGAGGGAATTGGAGAGAGTCTAAAGGAGAGATAGAGGGAGGGAATGGGAGAGAGGCGAAAAGAGAGAGAGAGGGAGGGAATGGGAGAGAGGCTAAAGGAGAGACAGAGAGGGAGGGAATGGGGGAGAGGCTAAAGGAGAGACAGAGAGGGAGGGAATGGGGGAGAGGCGGAAGGAGAGAGAGAGGGGGAGCAAATGGGAGAGAGGCTAAAGGAGATAGAGAGGGAAGGAATGGGAAAGAGGCTGAAGGAGAGAGGGAAGGAATAAGAGGAAAGGAGAGAGACAGGCTGAGGGACAGCCAGGGAGGAGGGAATAACAAAAAGAAAGGGAAGGGGAGAGAGGCTAAAGGAGAGATAGTGGAAGAGAAATGGTGGAAGTGGGAGAGCCACAGCATCAGGTGAGAGAGAGAAAAGGGGGAATGACAGTGGAAAGGTGAGCGGCAGTGGGAGCGAGAGAGATGGAATGAGATTGAGAAAGGGAAGGAGGGACAGGGAGAGAGATGGGGAGAGAGAGAGAGTGAGAATGAGAGGGAAAGGAATAAGGAGAGAGGCAGAGAACAGGAGGGTGGAGAGAATGACAGGCAGAGAGAAAAGAGTGTCAGGAAAAGGGAGAGGCAGAGCGAGGGAGAGAGAGAGGAAAGAGACGGAGAGGCAGCGTGAAGGTTGAGAAATAAACGCGGAGAATGGGAATGTCACAACAAAAGTTTGCATTTCTATAGTGCCTTTAATGCAGAAAAAACAGCGTAAATCAAACAGAGTTCAACACCGAGCCACGAAAGGAGATATTAGGGGACGGGAGACCAAAAGTTCGTTCGGGGGGAGGGGGCGGGTTTTAAGGAGCATTTTAAAAGAAGAGAGAGAGAGGGGCGGAGAGGTTCAGGGGGGAATTCCGAATCTCGGGACCCAGGCAGCTGAAGGCACGGCTGCCGATGGCGGAGCGATGGGGAGCGGGGGAAGGTGCGCGGGAGAGCAGGAGCTCAGAGATCTTGTGCGTTGGGATAGACAAGTCGAGAGGTAACGGGGGCAAAGATGAGAGTTTCGGCAGCGGAAGAGCTGAGCTGGGATGATAGGGTGGGGGTGGGGGGGAGAGAATCAGGCGATGTTACAGAGACAGTCTCAGTGACGGTGTGAGTATGCGGTCGGGAGCTCATGTCAGTGTTGAGGGTTCAGGGTCGGGACAGAGAGCAGAGTTTGTCGTGGATGCCTGTCAGAATGTAGGGCATGTATGTACAAAAATGGAAAGACGTGCGTTTACGTAGCTGCTTTTCATGACGGCCTGGCGGCCAGGGAAGTACTTCCCGAAGTGTAGTCCCTGTTGCAATGTAGGAAATGCGGCAGTCAATTTGCGCACAGCAAGATCCCACAAACAGCCACCGGATAAATGACCAGGTCATGTGCTTTTGAGTGATGTTGGTTGAGGGATAGACATTGGCCCCAGGACACCGGGGAGAATTCCCCCATTGCCCCCCACCCCCACCCCCCCGCTCTTCTTCAAAATAGCAGCCGTGGGATCTTTTACATCCACCTGAGAGGGCAGACGGGAGCCTCGGTTTCAGGTCTCATCCGGAAAAACGCCACCTCCGACAGCGATACTCCCTCTGTACTGACCCTCCGACAGTGCGGCGCTCCCTCGGCACTGACCCTCCGACAGTGCGGCGCTCCCTCAGTACTGACCCTCCGACAGTGCGGCGCTCCCTCAGTACTGACCCTCCGACAGTGCAGCGCTCCCTCAGTACTGACACTCCGACAGTGCGGCGTTCCCTCAGTACTGACACTCCGACAGTGCGGCGCTCCCTCAGTACTGGCCCTCCGACAGTGCGGCGCTCCCTCAGTACTGACCCTCCGACAGTGCGGCGCTCCCTCAGTACTGACCCTCCAACAGCGATACTCCCTCGGTACTGACCCTCCGACAGTGCAGCGCTCCCTCAGTACTGACCCTCCAACAGCGATACTCCCTCAGTACTGGCCCTCCGACAGTGCGGCGCTCCCTCAGCACTGACCCTCCGACAGTGCGGCGCTCCCTCGGCACTGACCCTCCGACAGTGCGGCGCTCCCTCGGCACTGACCCTCCGACAGTGCGGCGCTCCCTCAGTACTGACCCTCCGACAGTGCGGCGCTCGCTCAGCACTGACCCTCCGACAGTGCGGCGCTCCCTCAGCACTGACCCTCCGACAGTGCGGCGCTCCCTCAGCACTGACCCTCCGACAGTGCGGCGCTCCCTCAGTACTGACCCTCCGACAGTGCGGCGTTCCTCGGCACTGACCCTCCGACAGTGCGGCGCTCCCTCAGCACTGACCCTCCGACAGTGCGGCGCTCCCTCAGTACTGACCCTCCGACAGTGCGGCGCTCCCTCAGCACTGACCCTCCGACAGCGATACTCCCTCAGTACTGACCCTCCAACAGCGATACTCCCTCAGTACTGACCCTCCGACAGTGTGGTGCTCCCTCGGCACTGACCCTCCGACAGTGCGGCGCTCCCTCAGTACTGACCCTCCGACAGTGCGGCGCTCCCTCAGTACTGACCCTCCGACAGTGCGGCGCTCCCTCAGTACTGACCCTCCGACAGTGCGGCGCTCCCTCAGCACTGACCCTCCGACAGTGCGGCGTTCCCTCGGCACTGACCCTCCGACAGTGCGGCGTTCCCTCGGCACTGACCCTCCGACAGTGCGGCGCTCCCTCGGCACTGACCCTCCGACAGTGCGGCGCTCCCTCGGCACTGAACCTCCGACAGTGCGGCGCTCCCTCGGCACTGAACCTCCGACAGTGCGGCGCTCCCTCAGTACTGACCCTCCGACAGTGCGGCGCTCCCTCAGCACTGACCCTCCGACAGCGATACTCCCTCAGTACTGACCCTCCAACAGCGATACTCCCTCAGTACTGACCCTCCGACAGTGCGGCGCTCCCTCAGCACTGACCCTCCGACAGTGCGGCGCTCCCTCAGCACTGACCCTCCGACAGTGCGGCGCTCCCTCAGTACTGACCCTCCGACAGTGCGGCGCTCCCTCAGTACTGACCCTCCGACAGCGCGGCGCTCCCTCAGTACTGACCCTCCGACAGTGCGGCGCTCTCTCAGTACTGACCCTCCGACAGTGCGGCGCTCCCTCAGTACTGACCCTCCGACAGTGCGGCGCTCCCTCAGTACTGACCCTCCGACAGTGCGGCGCTCCCCTCAGTACTGACCCTCCGACAGTGCGGCGCTCCCTCAGTACTGACCCTCCGACAGTGCGGCGCTCCATCAGCACTGACCCTCCGACAGCGATACTGCCTCAGTACTGACCCTCCAACAGCGATACTCCCTCAGTACTGACCCTCTGACAGTGCGGCGCTCCCTCAGTTCTGACCCTCTGACAGTGCGGCGCTCCCTCAGTACTGACCCTCTGACAGTGCGGCGCTCCCTCAGTACTGACCCTCCGACAGTGTGGCTCTGCATCAGTACTGACCCTCCGACAGGGCGGTGCTCCCTCAGTACTGACCCTCCGACAGTGTGGCGCTGCCTCAGTACTGACCCTCCGACAGGGCGGTGCTCCCTCAGTACTGACCCTTCGACAGTGCGGCGCTCCCTCAGTACTGACCCTCAGACAGTGCAGAGCTCCCTCGGCACTGACACTACAATGTCTGCCATTTGTGTGCTCAAGCCTGCGGAGTCGGATTTGAACCACAACCTTCAAGGCACTGAGGCAAGAGTGGTACAAACAGCCGCAGCTGGATGTTGGTGTGTATCTGAAGGTGCGTGATTGTGTGTGGGTGGGTGTGTGTTTGTACACTTTTTCTATTCATTCATGGGATGTGGGTGTCGCTGGCCAGGCCAGCATTTATTGCCCATCCCTAATTGCCCTTGAGAAAATGGTGGTGGTGAGCTGCCTTCTTGAACCGCTGCAGTCTGTGTGGGGTAGGTACACCCACAGTGCTGTTAGGAAGGGAGTTCCAGGATTTTGACCCAGTGACAGTGAAGGAACGGCCGATATAGTTCCAAGTCAGGATGGTGTGTGGATTGGAGGGGAACTTGCAGGTGGTGGTGTTCCCATGTATTTGCTGCCCTCGTCCTTCTAGTTGGTAGAGGTCGCGGGTTTGGAAGGTGCTGTCGAAGGAGCCTTGGTGCATTGCTGCAGTGCATCTTGTAGATGGTACATACTGCTGCCACTGTGCGTAGGTGGTGGAGGGAGTGAATGTTTGTGGATGGGGTGCCAATCAAGCGGGCTGCTTTGTCCTGGATGGTGTCGAGCTTCTTGAGTGTTGTTGGAGCTGCACCCATCCAGGCAAGTGGAGAGTGTTCCATCACACTCCTGACTTGTGCCTTGTAGATGGTGGACAGGCTTTGGGGAGTCAGGAGGTGAGTTACCCACCTCAGGATTCCTTGCCTCTGACCTGCTCTTGTAGCCACGGTATTTATATGGCTACTCCAGTTCAGTTTCTGGTCAATGGCAACCCCTAGGATGTTGATAGTGGGGGATTCAGTGATGGTAATGCCACTGAATGTCAAGGGGAGATGGTTAGATTCTCTCTTGTTGGAGATGGTCATTGCCTGGCACTTGTGTGGCGCGAATGTTACTTGCCACTTATCAGCCCAAGCCTGGATATTGTCCAGGTCTTGCTGCATTTCTACACGGACTGCTTCAGTATCTGAGGAATTGTGAATGGTGCTGAACATAGAACAGAGACACAGAAAAGTTACGGCACAGAAAGAGGTCATTCAGCCCATCGCGTCTGCGCCGGATGAAAAACTAGCCACCCCATCTAATCCCACCTTCCAGCACCTTCTCCGTAGCCTTGCCAGTTACAGCGTTCAGCTGCAGGTCCAGGTACCTTTAAAATGAGTTGAGGGTTTCTGCCTCCACCACCGATCCGGGCACTGAATTCCAGACATTGTGCAATCATCAGTGAATATTCCCACTGCTCACATGATGGAGGGAAGGTCATTGATGAAGCAGCTGAAGATGGTTGGGCCTAGGACACTACCCTGAGGAACTCCTGCAGTGATGTCCTGGAGCTCAGATGATTGACCTCCCACAACCACAACCATCTTCCTTTGCGCTCGGTATGACTCCAGCCAGCGGAGGGTTTCCCCCTGATTCCCATTGACCTCAGTTTTGCTCGGGCTCCTTGATGCCATACTCGGTCAAATGCTGCCTTGATGTCAAGGCAGTCACTCTCACCTCACCTCTGGAGGTCAGCTCTTCTGTCCATGTTTGAACCGAGGCTGTAATGAGGTCAGGAGCTGAGTGCCCTGGCGGAACCCAAACTGAGCGTCACTGAGCAGGTTATTGCTAAGCAAGTGCCGGCTGATGGCACTGTTGATGACACCTTCCATCACTTTACTGATGATTGAGAGTAGACTGATGGGGCGGTAATTGGCCGGGTTGGACTTGTCCTGCTTTTTGTGTACAGGACATACCTGGGCAATTTTCCACATTGCAGGGTAGGTGCCAGTGTTGTAGCTGTACTGGAACAGCTTGGCTAGGGGCGCGGCAAGTTCTGGAGCACAGGTCTTCAGTACTATTGCCGGAATATTGTCAGGGCCCATAGCCTTTGCAGTATCCAGTGCCTTCAGTCGTTTCTTGATATCCCTCTCCCCTCTGCCTCCCTCTCCCCGCTCCCGCCAACTCCCCTGCAGTTCTGCCAAGTGTCCACAAGAGGTCGACTGAGTCCGATGGACAAAAGAACCGGAGGAACAGTCTGGATTTATTTGATCCATGTTGTTGAGCCTTCCCTTCATACTGGTTTTCCTCCCACTGTGTGGGATGGGATCAGGCCACTATCAGACAGTGCTGTTGAGTCCGTGAGCTCTCTCTCTGATGGACATATCGGTGTGGCCATCTCCCCAGCTTTCCCTCTCTCTCCTCACTCGTTCGGTCAACAGAGGCTTGCATGAATATCCCGCTTTGACCTCTCCCAACACCTTTAAACCCTCGGTGATCTCAGCGCTCCTCCAATTCCGGCCTCTCGCCCGTCCCCTGATTTCCATCTCTCCGCCATTGGCGACCGTGCCTTCAGCTGCCTGGGGCCCCGTGCTCTGGAATTCCCTCCCTAAACCCTTCCACCTCTCTCTCTCCTCCCATTGTGCACAATCCCAATGGAGCCAAACCCCTTTCCATTCACTCCCACTGTACACAATCCCAATGGTCCCAAACCCCTTTCCATTCACTCCCACTGTACACAATCCCAATAGTCCCAAACCCCTTTCCATTCACTCCCACTGTACACAATCCCAATGGTCCCAAACCCTTCCCGTTCACTTCCTGCTGTACACAATCCCAATGGACCCAAACCCCTTCCCGTTCACCTCCCACTGTACACAATCCCAATGGACCCAAACCCCTTCCCGTTCACTCCCGCTGTACACAATCCCAATGGTCCCAAACCCCTTCCCGTTCACTCCCGCTGTACACAATCCCGATGGACCCAAACCCCTTCCCATTCACTCCCGCTGTACACAATCCCAATGGTCCCAAACCCCTTCCCGTTCACTCCCACTGTACACAATCCCAATGGTCCTAACCCTTCCCGTTCACTCCCACTGTACACAATCCCAATGGTCCTAACCCCTTCCCGTTCACTCCCACCGTACACAATCCCAATGGACTCAAACCCCTTCCCGTTCACTCCCACTGTACATAATCCAATGGACCCAAACCCCTTCCCTTCACTCCCGCTGTACACAATCCCAATGGACCCAAACCCCTTCCCGTTCACTCCCACTGTACACAATCACAATGGACCCGAACCCCTTCCCCTTCACTCCCACTTTGAGGTACAAAGAATGAACTCCATGAGTGTGTGTTTGAGTCCGAGATTGTGACCTTCACGCCCGCACGGGATGTGGGCGTCACCGGCAAGGCCAGCGTTTTTATTGCCCTTGAAGAAGGTGACAGTGAGCCACCTTCCTGAACTGCTGCGGCCCGTCTGATTGTAGTTTCTGTCACGGTTTTGACGTGGCCGAGTGGCTTGCGGAAAGACCATTGCAGGGGGGCGGTTAGAGGCAACCTCGCTGCTTGTGGATCCACGAATTCGCGGCCTACGAGGGCGGTGGAAGCGGAGACGATGAATGATTTCTAAAGGAAATTGGACGGGCGCCCGAGGGGGAATAGACTGGCGGGGCTACAGTGGTGACGAGGGTGGGTGGGTGGTGGGTCATGGATTGCTCTGGGGCAAGCCTGCTTGGAATCGATGTGCCAAAATGATGACTCGCCTGCAGGCACATGAGGAAGGCCAGACCGAGGAAGGACGACAGATTTCCTTCCCTGAAGGACGTGCGTCAACCAATGGGTTTTAACGAGAGTCTGTTAGTACCGTGGTCACCGTTACCGACACTAGCTTTTATTTGCATTATTTAATTTCCTCAGTTCCGCAGTGGAAGCTACTAAGTATCATCACCTCATTCCATGACAATATGAAAGGCACAATTTAGCATAGCGGTAATAAAAACAAGAAATGCTGGAACCACTCAGCATGTCTGGCAGCATCTGTGCAAAGAGAAGCAGAGTTAACGTTTCGGGTCAGTGAGCCTTCTTCAGAACCCTTCTTCCAGTTCCGAAGAAGGGTCACTGACCCGAAACGTTAACTCTGGCTTCGCTTTCCACAGATGCTGCCAGACCTGCTGAGTGGTTCCAGCATTTCTTGTTTTTATTTCAGATTTCCAGCATCCGCAGTATTTTGCTTTTATTTCAGCATAGCGGTGCCTCATCAGACCCCTTTCCTATCCTGAGTGGCGTGAAACAGGACTGTGTTCTCGCACCCACACTGTTTGGGGTTTTCTTCTCCCTGCTGCTCTCACATGCGTTCAAGTCTTCAGAAGAAGGAATTTTCTTCCACACAAGATCAGGGGGCAGGTCGTTCAACCTTGCCCGTCATAAGAGCGAAGACCAAAGTACGGAAAGTCCTCATCAGGGAACTCCTCTTTGCTGACGATGCTGCTTTAACATCTCACACTGAAGAGTATCTGCAGAGTCTCATCGACAGGTTTGCGGCTGCCTGCAACGAATTTGGCCTAACCATCAGCCTCAAGAAAATGAACATCATGGGACAGGACGTCAGAAATGCTCCATCCATCAATATTGGCGACCACGCTCTGGAAGTGGTTCAAGAGTTCACCTACCTAGGCTCAACTATCACCAGTAACCTGTCTCTCGATGCACAAATCAACAAGCGCATGGGAAAGGCTTCCACTGCTATGTCCAGACTGGCCAAGAGAGTGTGGGAAAATGGCGCACTGACACGGAACACAAAAGTCCGAGTGTATCAAGCCTGTGTCCTCAGTACCTTGTTCTATGGCAGCGAGGCCTGGACAACGTATGTCAGCCAAGAGCGACGTCTCAATTCATTCCATCTTCGCTGCCTCCGGAGAACCCTTGGCATCAGGTGGCAGGACCGTATCTCCAACGCAGAAGTCCTCGAGGTGGCCAACATCCCCAGCTTATACACACTACTGAGCCAGCGGCCCCTGAGATGGCTTGGCCATGTGAGCCGCATGGAAGATGGCAGGATCCCCAGGACGCATTGTACAGCGAGCTCACCACTGGTATCAGGCCCACCGGCCGTCCGTGTCTCCGCTTTAAAGACGTCTGCAAACGTGACATGAAGTCCTGTGACATTGATCACAAGTCGTGGGAGTCAGTTGCCAGCGATCGCCAGAGCTGGCGGGCAACCATAAAGGCGGAGCTAAAGTGTGGCGAGTCGAAGAGACTTAGCAGTTGGCAGGAAAAAGACAGAAGCGCAAGGGGAGAGCCAACTGTGTAACAGCCCCGACAAACAATTTTATCTGCAGCGCCTGTGGAAGAGCCTGTCACTCTAGAATTGGCCTTTATAGCCACTCCAGGCGCTGCTCCACAAACCACTGACCACCTCCAGGTGAATACCCATTGTCTCCCGAGACAAGGAGGCCAAAGAAGACTTATCGAACAGGTGTGATGGGGGAGGGGGGGAATGTTGAAACTGTATTAGCCCCCCCTTCACCAGCCCTACATCCTGCAGAAACATACCCCACCCACCCATGGCAGACCCTGTGGGGGGGAGGGGGAGGGGGAATCTGGAGGAAGAGAAATGCAAAAAAACAACATAAGCACATCAGAAGCCAATTTGCAGAGTGGAAAAATCGCTTCTTAATTCCAAGGTCGAGTCAAAACAGTCTGGCGAGGAATTTATTTTTTTAAATTGTAAATTGCTGACGGGAAATATTAATTTGCAAGCCAGCCAAAAAAAAAAAATATGATTTAAAAAATATTTCACGCTGTCTTGGAATTGAGCACGGTTCTCCAGGTTGGGCTGTGCTGGGTTATGTTTTATTTGCGAGGTTTGGAGGGTGGGGGCGGGGGGGGGGGGGGTGGGGGGGTGGAATTACTGCAGTTTGAGGTGACATTCCCCAAAGCTGAGAGGAAATAAAAACACAATTTGCATTTAACCCAGCCTCAGAAGACAAGGATTTTAGTTCCTTTTCCTCTCTCACTCACACACACACACACACACACACAGACACAGACAGACAGACGCACAATGTGACTCCTAAACTATTGCAAAATCTTCACACACTCACTCAATATCCCTTCCCAGTGTCAGTGTTATATTAATTAACTGTCCCTCTATGTCCGCCCCCCCCCCCCACCCACCCCTTGTTGGCGCGCCTGTAGCTTTAAGAGCTGCCAGTATTTTATTTATTTATTTATTTATATTTTTTTAAAAATTCATTACAGATCCGGGGTAAAGGGCGTTTGTAAGAGGGAGGGAGAGAGAGGGAATGAATGTTAAATAAATTCAGTGCAGTAGGGTGGAAGCAAGCAAGCCTTTTCCATTTTTGTATGTGTGTGTTAATATCTGCAAACACACTGCTATCTGTCATTCCTGCTGCCTGTTGTGTTTCAGGGCGAGCACTGTTTGGTTGCCAAAGGGTTTCAAATTGAACAGGGACGGAGGAAAATGCCTTAGACTGGGAGAGATTTCTTCTGCTGCTGGTGCTGGTGAGAGACGGAGACGGAGACAGACAGAGAGATATCATTCCTTTCTTTCTTTCAGGATTACGAGCGGCAAGAGATGGAGTGAATCCCGCAGCTTGCAGCCTCTTGGTCCAAGAGAGGGAGGGAGGGGGTTGGGGTGGGGGGGGGGGGGTCTCGTTCTCGTTGTGGCTTGTATTTTTTTAAATTTTAGGGTCGATTTTCTCCCCCAAATATTTATTTTTTTCTCGAGCTTGAAGTAAGGAGCTGTTTTTGTGAGCATTGTGAACTTAAAGGTGAGTGAGTGTGTCTGCATCCCCCCCTGTCTACCCCCCCTTCTCCCCCCTGTCTTACCCCCCCTTCTACCCCCTGTCTTACCCCCCCTTCTCCCCCCTGTCTTACCCCCCCTTCTCCCCCCTGTCTTACCCCCACTTCTCCCCCCTGTCTTACCCCCACTTCTCCCCCCTGTCTTACCCCCACTTCTCCCCCCTGTCTTACCCCCCTTCTCCCTCCTGTCCGCCCCCCTTCTCCCTCCTGTCCGCCCCCCTTCTCCCTCCTGTCCGCCCCCCTTCTCCCTCCTGTCCGCCCCCCTTCTCCCTCCTGTCCGCCCCCCTTCTCCCTCCTGTCCACCCCCCTTCTCCCTCCTGTCCACCCCCCTTCTCCCTCCTGTCTACCCCCCTTCTCCCTCCTGTCTACCCCCCTTCTCCCTCCTGTCCACCCCCCTTCTCCCTCCTGTCCACCCCCCTTCTCCCTCCTGTCCACCCCCCTTCTCCCTCCTGTCTACCCCCCTTCTCCCTCCTGTCTACCCCCCCTTCTCCCTCCTGTCCACCCCCCTTCTCCCTCCTGTCTCATTGTAATTATGCCTCTCTGATATATGGCTGCAACTTTAGCGAGAGAGAGAGAGAGACAGAGAGAGAGAGAGAGAGAAAGAGAGACAGAACAGAGAGAGAGAGAGAGAAAGAGAGACAGAACAGAGAGAGAGAGACAGAACAGAGAGAGAGAGACAGAACAGAGAGAGAGAGACAGAACAGAGAGAGAGAGAACAGAGAGGGAGAGAGAGAACAGAGAGGGAGAGAGAGAACAGAGAGGGAGAGAGAGAACAGAGGGAGAGAGGGAGAACAGAGGGAGAGAGAGAGAACAGAGGGAGAGAGAGAGAACAGAGGGAGAGAGAGAGAACAGAGGGAGAGAGAGAGAACAGAGGGAGAGAGACAGAACGACAGAGAGACAGAGAGAGAGAGAGGGAACAGAGAGAGAGGGAACGAGACAGAGAGAGAGAGAGAGAGAGACACAGAGAGAGAGACACACACAGAGAGAGAGAGAGAGAGAGACACAGAGAGAGAGACACACACAGAGAGAGAGAGAGAACAGAGAGAGAGAGACAGAGAGAGATAGCTCTGCTTGTTTCTGCCATTCAAAACAAAAAAACACCCCTCATGCGTGCAAACCTACGCGTTTTAATTAAACCCATTACACTCTTTCTCGCTGATTCCTTCCCACTGGCCCCCCCGCCCCCCCCCCAATAAAAAAACACTGCTGCTGGGCTGCACGTATTTTGCATCGGGGAGTGGGGGGGGGGGTTTGTTTCTTATCAGAATTTTTTATTTAAATATATGTTTTAATGAGCTGCTCCCCCTCTCCTCCTCCTCCTCTCTGTCTCTGCTGTGTGACTGCAGCTGGTCTTCAGTCTGCTTGGGAATTTTGGTGGGGGGCGGGGGGGGGGTCAAGGTTTTTATTTTGCGGGCAGGAGGGGGTGAGGTGGTGTTGGGTATCTGTTTTGTGGGGTTCGGGGAGGTTTATCTGGGGGAGGGGGTTTGGTTAGGAGGGGTGTTTATGCACGTTGACCTTGTCCGTGTGTGTGTGTGTGTGTGAGAGAGAGGGAGAGAGGCTGTGTTTTCTATGTATGTTGTATATTCATTTTCTGACTGGAGAGGTTTCCTGTAAACCCCCCCCCCCCCCTCCCTTCCATTGTGTCTCCCCCCTTCTCCCCTTTCGTGTCTCCCCCCTCCTCTCCCCTTTCGTGTCTCCCCCCCTCCTCTCCCCTTTCGTGTCTCCCCCCCTCCTCCTCTCCCCTTTCGTGTCTCCCCCCCTCCTCTCCCCTTTCGTGTCTCCCCCCCTCCTCTCCCCTTTCGTGTCTCCCCCCCTCCTCTCCCCTTTCGTGTCTCCCCCCCCTCCTCCTCTCACCTTTCGTGTCTCCCCCCCTCCTCTCCCCTTTCGTGTCTCCCCCCCTCCTCTCCCCTTTCGTGTCTCCCCCCCCTCCTCTCCCCTTTCGTGTCTCCCCCCCCCTCCTCTCCCCTTTCGTGTCTCCCCCCCTCCCCGCTCCCCTTTCGTGTCTCCCCCCCCCCCCCTCCCCTTTCGTGTCCCCAACCCTCCCCTTCAACTCTCCTCACACCCTCGGTTCTCCCCTTGCCTTCCCCTCCACCCCACTTAATCTTCTCGTCCTCTTCCCCACTTTTCTCTCTCTTTCCCCTTTGCCCCCCCCTCCCCCCCCCCCCCCCCCCACCTATGGAATTGGTGCTGATCAGTGAGGTTTTTCCCTCGCTTTCAGTGTTTGAATTATTCAGGGTGTTCCTCTAACATGTCACTGTCGGGGGGGGGGGGGGGGGGAGGGGGAGACATCCCAAATATCTCTGCCCGCCACCCACATTCCCCTTTTACCCCTTAGCCCCCTCAATCTCTCCCAGTTAATTCGGCACCCCTCGCTCTGGGGGGGGGGGGAATAACAAACCTGTCATTAGGATGAAAACCATCTGGTTCTGGGCACCGCACTTTCGGGAGGATGTCGGGGCCTCGGAGAGGGTGGGGGGGTGGGGGTGCGGAGGAGATTGAGCAGAACGGTCCCCGGGGGGGACGAGGGGCTTCAGTTAATGCGGAGAGACTGGGAGAAGCTGGGATTGTTCTTCCTCGGAGCGGAGAAGGTTAAGGGGGAAATTTAGTGGAGGCGTTCAGAATCGGGAAGGGGGTTTGGATAGAGTAGAGAGAGAGAGAGAGGGAGAAACTGTTTCCGGTATCGGGAGGGTCGGTAACCAGAGGGACACAGATTTAAGAACCAGAGGGGGTGGGGGGAAAGAGGAGGCGAATGTTTATTTTAACTCGGGGAGTTGTTGTGATCTGGAACGCGCTGCCTGAAAGGGCGGCGGAAGCAGATTCAATGGTAACTTTCAAAAGGGGGGAAGTGGATAAACACTGGAAGGGGGAAAATTTGCAGGGATGTGGGGGAAAGAGCAGGAGGGGAGAGTGGGGACTAATTGGATAGATCTTTAAACGAGCCGGGCACAGGCGCGATGGGCCGAATGGGCTCCTCCCGTTCCTGTGTGACAGGCTCGGGGAGGGGCTGAGGGATTGGAAGAGGAGGGTGGGAATTTTTATTTAAAATGGAGTGTGAGGGAGGGAAGGAGCTCGGAGTGCTGGAATGACGATGAGCTGCTGAATTGAAAGAGGAGTTTGTGTGATTTGTCCCAGTATTCTCTGCACTGAAAGGCGCAGGGAGGAGTGGGGGGAGTGTGTTCCAGTCGATGATGGATGGACCTGTAGCGAAAGTGGGCTGCACCCTGCCTCTGAATTACTGCCATTAGCACTGGGGAGTGGGGGCAGGGGGCTTGTTTCTGTCTCCGTCTCGTACTGTACTGAGCATATTGAACCTCCCCCCGCTCTCCCCCCCCCGCCCCCCCCCCCCCCTCAGCATCCGAGGGAAAACATCACCAGTCGATCCTTCCTCCCTCCATTTTAAACCCTTCCTTGCTTCCCCGGCCCCTTGCTTTCTCCCCGGGGAGAGAGAACACAGAAAATGCTGCAGACACGCCAGAGTGTCTGAGGCAGAGAGAGATGGAGGGAGGGACGGGGTCAAAGAGACAGAGGGAGGAGATAAAGTGCGAGGGAGGTAAGGGGGGGAAAGAGACAGAGAGAGAGAGAGAGAAACGCACGGAGACAGACAGACCGACGGAGCGAGCTTCGGGTAATCACATCGGCTCCACTGTGAGGGAAACTCTCTCCGTCAGAAAACCCCAACCTGCATTAATCCCCTTTCTCATCCTGTCTCCCTCTTTCTTTCACTCTATCCCCCTTTCTCATCCCCTCCTCTTACTTTCTGTCGCTTCTCCTCCTGCCTCGTCTCCCTCTCTCCCGCCTCCCCTTTGCTTCAATCTTTTTTCTTTTAAGGATTTCAGTACGCGCGCGCCGCATCCCCGTGGTCCGGGTTGGGGGGGGGGGATGTGTGTTTTTCAAACTTATTCACGGGTCGCTGGCCCAGGCCAGCGTTTATTGCCCATCCCTAATTGCCCCCTCGAGAAGGTGGTGGTGAGCTGCCTTCTTGAACCGCTGCAGTCCGTGTGGGGGTAGGTACACCCACAGTGCTGTTAGGGAGGGAGTTCCAGGATGTTGACCCAGCGACAGTGAAGGAACGGCCGATATAGTTCCAAGTCAGGATGGTGTGTGACTTGGAGGGAACTTGCAGGGGGTGGTGTTCCCATGAGTCTTCACGGGCCATCAGCCTGTTCCAGGGTTCCACCCTTCCGTGGGAAAAGAACCTCCTATTGACATCGAAACTTGACCTATCCTTCTCTCTCTCTCTCTCCCCAGAATGTGGTGGTTTGGTGGCGTCCTAGTGGATGACCACAACTCGGCCTGGGGTGACCGCACAGGCAAGACGGCCGGGGGGAATGGCGCCGCGCTGTGCCACCCGCGGAATCTGAGCTGCTGGCGCGACCCGGAGATGGAGAGGAAGAAGAGGGGAGAATTCGGCCTCCGCTGCGCCTGGCAGGAGGACATCTACACCCGCAACAGCGCCCACCCCGCGGGGGGACCTGGGCCCCAGGTCCATCAAACTGGGCGTGGAGGACGGCGAGCCCGGGCCCCGGGGGGACGGGGACAGCGAGTCGGAAGGGGGCGCCCCCTTGACGATGGCCGTCTGCTGGGGCAAGGTCCTGCAGGTCTTCCAGTCGAAGAAGTTCCAGTCGGAGAAGCTGGAGTGTCTGTACCAGAAGTACTTCTTCAGGCTGAACCAGAATAGTCTGACCATGCTCATGGGGGTTTTGTTGCTCGTCTGTGCGGTGATGTTGACTTTCCACTGCACCCAGGGCCTCCTGGGCATCCCCTACGTCAGCGTCCTCTCCCTGGCCATGGCGCTCTTTGTCGTCTTGATGCTGGTCTGCAACCGCAATGGATTTCACCAGGACTACATGTGGTTCGTCAGCTACCTGGTCATCGGGGTGCTCCTGGTGCTGCAGGTGCTGGGCACGCTGATGGTGAACCCTCGCAGCGCCTCCGAGGGAATCTGGTGGAGCGTCTTCTTCATCTACATCATCTACACCTTGCTGCCCGTCCGGATGAGGGCGGCGGTCATCAGTGGCACCGCCCTCTCCACCATCCATGTGGTCATCTCCTGGCGGCGGAACATGGAGGATTCCTTCCTCTGGCAACAGGTAAGCAGCGAGGCGTGAAACCGTACAGCACAGGAGGAGTCCATTCGTTCCATCGAGCCTGTGCCGGCTCTTTGAAAGGTCTATCCAATTAGTCCCCGCTCCCCCCTCCTGCTCTTTCCCCCCCTCCTCACATCCCTGCAAATTCCCCCCCCCCCCCCCCTCCCCACACATACACCCCCAGGTCTACACCTCCTGAATTATATGGTTATCCTCCACATTGCTTTGCTGCCCTTCAGTATCTCGTGCTGTCTGCAGACTTTGAAACTATGCTTCAGTGGAGGTTATTAAGCTCTGTCAGAAAGAGCAGGGGGCCCCGATACCGAGCCCTGGGCAACACCAACGTTTGGAACCTGACGGCAGCAGAAACAGGCCACTTCACCCGTCCGTTTCCGTGCTGGCGTTTATGCCCCACATGAAACACCTCCCACCCCCTACACCCTGTATCCCTGCGTCGTCGGGCACGATGGGCCGAGTGGCGTTCCCCCCCCCCCCACCCTGTGCTTGGAAGGTTCGTGGCTTTCCCGTCAAAACGCAGACGCTTAAGACCCCCCCCCCCCCCAAAGTTTCAGTCTTGAGGCCGCTCCGTGGAAATTGGGAAAGATCGAGGTTGGAGACACAGTAATCTGTCCATAACTCATCGTGTGTGCGTTCTCTCTCCTCACTCCCTCCAGCCACCGGGGCTCCAGGGGGTGGGGGATGGTCTTCGATGGGAGGGTGAGGGCACTGGAGGGATGGGCTTTGATGGGAGGGTTAGGGGACTGGAGGGATAATCTTCGATAGAGAGTTAGTAGCTTTGACGAGCTGATTGCCCTTGTCACGACCCTGACACACGTTGACTGTGCTCACATCTACCCGTGCTTTGGGAGGACGTCTAAGAGACGACACTAATTTCCAGTGCTTTTATCATGACCTCTCATCAAACTGGGTCTCTGCAGACGGGCTACTTGGAGGCGTCTGACTGCGGCTGTATCTGAATACGGACCCATTCTCCTCTTGTGAGCTGGGACAGTCTCTGATGATTGTTTACAAAATACTCTGGATGATCAACCTTGAGTGTGTCTGGGCGGGTGCCCATGATGCCCTCATCCTGTATACAAGCACATTCCTTTTGTCAATCTGTATTCACTCACCGAGTTCTATTTGCGTTTTCCAGTCTCTTTCACCCTTCTGCACCCAACCCTCCCCCCTCTCCCTCCATCCCCCTCCCCCCGATGCCCCTCCTCCCTCTTCCCGATCCCCCTCCTCCCTCCCCGGATCCCCCTCCCCCCTCCCCGATTTCCCTCCCCCGACCCCCCCACTCCCCTCCCCCCTCTCCCCTCCCCTCTCTCCCGCTCCCCCCTGACCCCCCTCCCCCCTGTCCCCGAATCCCCTCACCTGATACCCCTCTCCCCCGACCCCACCACTCCCCTCCTCCCACTCCCCTCCCCCCACTCCCCTCTCCCCTCCCCCCTCTCCCCGAATCCCCTCACCTGATTCCCCCCTCCCCCGATCCCCCTCCTCTCCCCCCAATCCCTCTTCCCCTCTCCTCTTCCCCTCTCCTCTTCCCCTCTCCTCCTTCCCCTCTCCTCCTTCCCCTCTCCTCCTTCCCCTCTCCTTCCCCTCTCCTCCTTCCCCTCTCCTCCTTCCCCTCTCCTCCTCCCCTCTCCCCCTTCCCCTCTCCCCCTTCCCCTCTCCCCCGATCCCCCTCCCCTGATCCCCCTCTCCCCCTGCCCCCTCCCCCTCTCCCCGACCCTTTCTGTCTGTTGCCATCGTTACATATCCCGAGGTTCTTTCCATTCGCAAACAGGTTGGAAGAAAACGGTGTTTACTCTGTACTTTCCCATGTCACTGGGT
>NW_027140341.1:107245-162265 GCF_036365525.1 Heterodontus francisci
AGAGTAGGCCGGAGAACTTGAGGAAATAGTGCAAATGCAGGATGGGTTGGGGACTGGAGAGAGAATAGGAGGCTTTAATCCCTTGAATGCCAAGCAGCTTCAATCTAGCTCAGGGGCAATTGGATGCTCCTCTCTCCCGAGGACCCCAGTTGCTGAGCGTGTTGGCCTATTGAAGGCCTGAGGCCTTCCACAGGTAGGAAAGAGGGGATCGTGTCACCTCCCCCCCCCACCCCCGATTTCCCCCAGGCACCTGCCACGTTCCCCACTGCCGTAGGGTAGCCTCCCACTGGAAGGACGGGTTGGGTGGGGTCATCGGGGTCAGGGTTGGCTGTGATGACTTACATCGACGAATAGCTCGCAAGCATAGGATTTGGTCCAAGGCAGGACTGACGGGGCGAGGACCACCTGAGAAATCGGGAAACTGTAAGAGAACAGGAGGCCTGGGGAAAGCGGGCCAGTAGGGAGCAGGGGGGACTGATTAGGCCCTAGGCCTGGGGAGCAGATGGGCCTGATTAGGGCCTGGGCCTGGGGAGCAGGGGACTCGATTAGGGCCTAGGCCCGGGGAGCAGGGGGGCCTGATTAGGGCCTTGGCCTGGGGAGCAGGGGGGCCTAATTTAGGGCCTAGGCCTAGGGAGTAACGGGGCCTGATTAGGACCTAGACTTGGGGAGTAGGGGGGCCTGATTAGGGCCTAGTCCTGGGGAGTAGGGGGGCCTGATTAGGACATAGGCCTGGGGAGTGGGGGGTGGGTTGCTGATTAGGGCCTAGGCCTAGGGAGCAGGAGGACCTGATTTGGTGCCTAGGCCTGGGGAGTAGGGGGATCTCATTAGGATCTAGGCCTGGGGAGCAGGGGGGCCCTGATTTAGGGCCTAGGCCTGGGGAGCAGGGGGGCCTCATTAGGACCTAGTCCTGGGGAGCAGGGGGGCCTGATTTAGGGCCTAGTCCTGGGGAGCAGGGGGGCCTCATTAGGACCTAGGCCTGGGGAGCAGGGGGGCTTCATTAGAACCTAGGCCTGGGGAGCAGGAGGACCTGATTTGGTGCCTAGGCCTGGGGAGTAGGGGGATCTCATTAGGACCTAGGCCTGGGGAGCAGGGGGGCCCTGATTTAGGGCCTAGTCCTGGGGAGTAGGGGGATCTCATTAGGACCTAGGCCTGGGGAGCAGGGGGGGCCTGATTTAGGGCCTAGTCCTGGGGAGCAGGGGGGCCTCATTAGGACCTAGGCCTGGGGAGCAGGGGGTGGGGGTGGGGGGGGGGGGCCTGATTTAGGGCCTAGTCCTGGGGAGCAGGGGGGCCTCATTAGGACTCTCCCAGTTGGTCTTGGAGGGGGAAGGAGAAAAAGAGGAGGGCAAACAGTTTACGTTTAATCATCGCATTGATGAATAGCTGGAATGTGTTAAACAGAGAGAGAGAGAGCGTTCCTGTCTGAATTGTCCTGGTCACGGTTACCACGCCTCAACTCCTAGAGGTGATGGTGTACAGGCAGCAGGTCAGCTGATAGATATCAGGGATCGGTGCCGATCCTTTCCTGGAGGAACACTCTGTGAGTTAACAGGCATTCCTAAATTCCTTTTTAGGAAGTCCTATTTGCTCTGGGTTCGTTGTTTTCAAAATGTTGCCTCAACCAGAGCTGCAAATCGCCTTGACCTCTACTGGAGTGTAAATTGGACAAAAATTTGACCTCAAGCCATGTAAGGAGATATTCGGGACCGGTGACCATAAGCTCGGTCAGAGTGGGAGGTTTTAAGGAACGTCTTAAAGGAGGAGAGAGAGAGGGAGGCGGAGAGGTTCAGGGAGGGAATTCCAGAGCTCAGGGCCCCCAGGCAGCTGAAGGCACGGCTGCCGATGGCTGAGCGACGGGAATCGGGGGATGGGGCGAGAGGCCGGAATTGGAGGAGCGCGGAGATCTGGGAGGGTCGTAGGGGCTGGAGGAGGTGACCGAGATCTCGGAGGATTGTAGTGATACCTCTGAGGCAGGGCTGAGTCAGTGAGTGACACGATCCTCTCCTCTGTCCTCTTGTCAGATGCCATGTGTTCACTGAAGGCCAGTGTGTATAGGATGGGGGAAAAGGGGTAACAGAATCGTCCCTGTTAAGAGTGTGAGTGAGTGTGTCCAGGAGATAGTGGAAAGCGATGGAGGGAGAGAGGGAAGAAAGAGGGTGGATGAGTCGGGATGGAGAGAGGTTGGGAGAGGACATGGAGAGAGGGGTTAATGAGAGTGGAGTGAGTGTGAGAAAGGACACAATGAGGGGCCCTGCAAATTTTTCCCCCTTCCAGTATTTATCCAATTCCCACTTTTGAAAGTTACTATTGAATCTGCTTCCACCGCCCTTTCAGGCAGCGCGTTCCAGATCACAACAACTCCCGCGTTAAAATAAAAATTCTCCTCCTCTTCCCCCCCCCTCTTCCCCCCACTTCTGGTTCTTTTTCCAGTTATCTTAAATCTGTGTCCCTCTGGTTACCGACCCTCCCCGCCACCAGAAACAGTTTCTCCCTCTCTCTCTCTCTACTCTATCCAAAACCCCCTCCTGATTCTGAACGCCTCGATTAAATCTCCCCCTTAACCGTCTCTGCTCCGAGGAAGAACAATCCCAGCTTCTCCAGTCTCTCCGCATTAACTGAAGTCCCTCGTCCCTGGGACCAGGATTCAGGATTTTGACCCAGTGACAGTGAAGGAACGGCCGATATAGTTCCAAGTCAGGATGGTGTGTGGCTTGGAGGGGAACTTGCAGGTGGTGGTGTTCCCATGTATTTGCTGCCCTTGTCCTTCTAGTTGGTAGAGGTCGCGGGTTTGGAAGGTGCTGTCTGAGGAGCCTTGGTGCATTGCTGCAGTGCATCTTGTAGATGGTACACACTGCTGCCACTGTGCGTCGATGGTGGAGGGAGTGAATGTTTGTGGATGGGGTGCCAATCAAGCGGGCTGCTTTGTCCTGGATGGCGTCGAGCTTCTTGAGTGTTGTTGGAGCTGCACCCATCCAGGCAAGCGGAGAGCATTCCATCACACTCCTGACTTGTGCCTTGTAGATGGTGGACAGGCTTTGGGAGTCGGGAGGTGAGTTACTCGCCTCAGGATTCCTAGCCTCTGACCTGCTCTTGTAACCACAGCTTGTTCTCCTTCATTATAAGCGTCAAGAAAACCATAGTCATGGGACAAGGTGGTGTATCTCCGCCCCTGATCACACTAAATAACACCCACTGGAAGTGGTTTGCAAATTCTGCTACGTTGGGTCCAGGGTGACGGACAATCTGTCCATTGATGCAGAGCTCGATACACGCAGAGGGAAAGCAACTACCACCTTTGGCCCTAGATGTCGCACCTGGGAGTCACTTCATGTGGTGACACTTGTGGTAGAAACCTGCCTCAAGGATTGGCCTTCACAGCCATCAACAAAGGTGCACCAAGAGAAGACGCCCCACCCAAATGGATTGTTGGCTGCATATCTGTCGTCTTTCACAGATGGGGGGGATACCAACTCCAGTTACGCAGTTGAAACCCTCCCCAACGCCTTTGTTACCTCTCGGCTTGACTATTCCGAGGCGCTCCCGGCTGGTCTCCCATATTCCACCCTCCGTAATCAGCTGTCCCTAATATCTCCTTAATGAGGCTCTCGATGGAGAATCCGCTTGGTGAACGCTCCTGGGTCATTTTACAAAGTTAAAAGCTCTATATAAATGCAACTTGATCGATGGCGAGCACTCAGGATGCCGGACATGGGGGTGGGGGTCAGTTGGGGGGGCGGGGGGGTGCGTGCAGGGGAGAGGGGAGGGGAAGAGATTACTGTTCCTTGTACCTGGCCAGTCTTCTCCCTGCACCCATCCCCCGCACTCCAAGGCATTGTGTGCACTAGTATTGAGAGTTTGGAGTCAGACAGGTTCTGGTCGTGATGGGTCAACACCCCCTCCCCCGCAAGCCTCACAGTGACCTTTACGTCAGACCTAGGTGACCTGACACATACCTGTGCAAGTGTTTTCCCGAGAGAATATAAAGCGGAGAGGAGGCTGAGTGCCACACATTGTCCTTTTAGAAAGTTGACCAGATAAGCAGGCAGGAGGGAGCAAAGTCCTGTAAGACAGTGTTACTGGTACTGAAGGTCTCGGTGCGCACACGCCCCCACACACACACACACGTGGCATTGTTTAGATTATTCGTCAGCGCCGTCCTCTACTCGCCTGGCTCTGCACCCTCCCCGCGACACGATACGTTCCTCTCCCCGCGTCTCCAGCTGCGGCATTGTAGGCGGCGCATTCACTCCCGCCCGTCCCCCAACCCCGGTCAGAAGGTCATGGGTTCAAAACCAACCCCTCAAATCCATGTCCAGGACTCCAGCCCCGTTATCCCAGACTGACGCTCCATAGTGTCAGTACTGAGGGAGCGCCGCACTGTCGGAAGGTCAGTACTGAGGGAGCGCCGCGCTGTCGGAAGGTCAGTACTGAGGGAGCGCCGCACTGTCGGAGGGTCAGTGCTGAGGGAGCGCCGCGCTGTCGGAGGGTCAGTGCTGAGGGAGCGCCGCGCAGTCGGAGGGTCAGTGCTGAGGGAGCGCCGCGCAGTCGGAGGGTCAGTGCTGAGGGAGCGCCGCGCTGTCGGAGGGTCAGTACTGAGGGAGCGCCGCGCAGTCGGAGGGTCAGTACTGAGGGAGCGCCGCACTGTCGGAGGGTCAGTACTGAGGGAGCGCCGCACTGTCGGAGGGTCAGTACTGAGGGAGCGCCGCACTGTCGGAGAGTCACCGAAACAAACAGATGATCACATCATCACATTGCTGTTTGTGGGAGCTTGCTGTGTGCAAATTGGCTGCTGTGTTTCCGACATTACAACAGTGCCTACACTTCCAGAGATATTTCATTGGCTGTCAGGGCGGCAGGCTATTCAGCCCTGTTGGGCATCATAGCCCTCGTGTTCCTTTCTCAATCTCTGGCAACTGCCTCCCGACACCAGCGTGCTCGTTCTGAAATATACCTTGTGTGTGTCCGTGTGTGTGTGTGTGCGTCTCTGTCTGTCTGTGTGCGTGTACCTCTGTGTGTGTGTGTGTGTGTGTGTGTCGGTGTCTCTCTGTCTGCATCTCTTTGCCTGTTATTGTTTTGTATGAATTATCAGACATCAGGCTGTGACGGAGTCGCTGGTTGGAACAGGGCTGTTTTGGTTGAAGCACAGCACTCCCACTATTAGGAACTGAATGCGTTTTCTCCCCTCCCTTTACGTAGTCATGATCCCTGTGTCGGCAGCACCCAGGGAAATGCCCTCTGCCTTTGGGCGAGGGGAGACAGACAGAGAACTCTGTCAGGAATTGATGCTGTCCCCTGCTGCTCGCGATGCAGGGACCCCCCCTGCGCCCAAAGCTGCTGACGAGACTGAGCCATTGAAGCAGTCGCAGACTGATTATAGTCTGTGTCCCACACTGAACCCCTCGTCACATCTTTGCTTATGCTGCGATTAATAATCCCACGGTCCTCCCACAATCTCCCCATCCCCAGCCTCGAGGAATGAGTGAGTTACCAAATCAGTTGATCTCTGGGCCCTCCCGAGTCCCCTTCACCCATCGCCGCTCACCCCACCCCCCCCCCCCCCCCCCCCAACCCCCAGCCTCGCACGCCTGCATTGGCTTCCAGTCCGACAATGCCTCCCGTTGAAATCCCTCCTCACTCCCTCCCCACCTCCGCAACCTCCTCCAGTCCCGTCAACACTCCGAGATCTCCGTACTCCTCCAATTCCGGCCTCTCGCCCGTACCCCCTCCCTCCAGATTTCCATCGGTGGCCATGTCCTCAGCCGCCTGGAATTCCCTCCCTGTACCTCTCCGCATCTCTCTCTCCTCCTTTATAACGCTCCTAAAAAAAACTTCCCTCTTTGACCGAGCTTTTGGTCGCCTGTCCCTAAAATTTTGTTTGAAAACACTCCGATAAAGCACCCCTGGGAGGTTTTCTTGCATTAAAGGCGTGAGATAAATGCACATTGTTGAGGGACAGATATATTTTGCAGCAATTACTTTTTGGGACACTGTGCATGAGTAATTTAGATGTGACGTGTTGGTGAGTGGATTGTGCTCAGGAGACGCAGATGAATTGGAACCATGGTTCACCAAAGGCACTCCATCACTGGGTGTTTACCCTCGCCTCGTGCCTCGCTCTGCAGTAGACTAATCGATGAGGGATTGATCGTTGCGATCAGTCATTAACTCCATTATTGTCATGTCATGGGACTGCCAGGAGGGTACAGGGTGAACTAGAGACAGCACCGAAGGAGAACTAGGTCAGTGCTGAGGGAGCGCCGCACTGTCGGAGGGTCAGCACTGAGGGAGTGCCACACTGTCGGAGGGTCAGTGCTGAGGGAGCGCCGCACTGTGGGAGGGTCAGCGCTGAGGGAGCGCCACACTGTGGGAGGGTCAGCGCTGAGGGAGCCCCGCACTGTGGGAGGGTCAGTGCTGAGGGAGCGCCGCACTGTGGGAGGGTCAGTGCTGAGGGAGCGCCGCACTGTTGGAGGGTCAGTGCTGAGGGAGCGCCGCACTGTCAGAGGGTCAGCGCTGAGGGAGCGCCGCACTGTCAGAGGGTCAGCGCTGAGGGAGCGCCACACTGTCGGAGGGTCAGCGCTGAGGGAGCGCCACACTGTGGGAGGGTCAGCGCTGAGGGAGCGCCGCACTGTGGGAGGGTCAGCGCTGAGGGAGCGCCGCACTGTGGGAGGGTCAGCGCTGAGGGAGCGCCGCACTGTGGGAGGGTCAGCCCTGAGGGAGCGCCGCACTGTGGGAGGGTCAGCCCTGAGGGAGCGCCGCACTGTGGGAGGGTCAGTGCCGAGGGAGCGCCGCACTGTCGGAGGGTCAGTACTGAGGGAGCGCCACACTGTGGGAGGGTCAATACTGAGGGAGCGCCGCACTGTGGGAGGGTCAGTACTGAGGGAGCGCCGCACTGTGGGAGGGTCAGTAGTGAGGGAGCGCCGCACTGTGGGAGGGTCAGTACTGAGGGAGCGCTGCACTGTGGGAGGGTCAGTACTGAGGGAGTGCCGCACTGTGGGAGGGTCAGTACCGAGGGAGCGCCGCACTGTGGGAGGGTCAGTGCTGAGGGAGCGCCGCACTGTGGGAGGGTCAGTACTGAGGGAGCACCGCACTGTGGGAGGGTCAGTACTGAGGGAGCGCCGCACTGTGGAGGGTCAGGACTGAGGGAGCGCCGCACTGTGGGAGGGTCAGTAGTGAGGTGTCCCGGGGCTAATATTTATCACTCAACCAACATCACTGGAAAAAAAAACACAATCAGCTCATTTATCACATGACTGTTTGTGGGAGCTTGCTGTGCGCAAATTGGCCATTGCGTTTCCTACGTTACAACAGTGACCACACCTCGCTAATAATTACAACAACCCACTGCATCAAAAAAAATCCTCCTCCTCTTCCGCGCCCCCCCCCCCCCCCCACCCCTCTAGTTCTTTTGCCAATTATCTTAAATCTGTGTCCCTCTGGTTACCGACCCTCCCCGACACCGGAAACAGTTTCTCTCTCCCCCTCCCTCTCTCTCTACTCTTTCCAAAACCCCCTCCTGATTCCGAACGCCTCCATTAAATTTCCCCCTTAACCTTCTCCACTCCGAGGAAGAACAATCCCAGCTTCTCCCAGTCTCTCCACATAGACTGAAGCCCCTCGTCCCCCCGCCCCCCCGGGGGCCGTTCTGCTCAATCTCCTCCGCACCCCCCCTCTCCCAGGTCTGGGACACCGATTCATCAGTGCGTGGTCTAAAACAGTGAGATTAAAATAAATTGGGCGATAATTGCTGTGGGAAGCCTCCATTCATTTAACTTGCCAGGCAAACACAATGAAAATAAACTGCCTTGATTGCAGAAACATTTCGGTAATTGTGTGCGTCCTTCGCTCAAATATACTGGCCCTTCGCCAGGGAGTTGATAAAAATCGGCCAGAATGTTCCCAACAGTCTGCGTTAGGGAGACGAAGCCTGTGGGAGCTCCGAGCCCACGCTTGCTGAATCTTGTTAAGCAAAGGGGAGTAGATCGGGGATCCCTCGTGACCAGCTGGGCCCGCCAGCCGACAAAGCTTTCTATGCCAGGATACGGTCGCCTGAAACCGCACCGGATAAACCAAAAACTCAAATTAAAATGCCACTCTCGGCGTCGACGATGCACTCCAGTCCCTGCGGGGCCCACCGGTCGTGGAAGGCCTCAAGCGTACCGGCGGACACCGCATGCTCCCTCTCCAGGGACAGCCGGGTGCGAATGTAACCGCGGAAGAGGGGCAGGCGATCGGAGAGGACAGACCCCCCCCCTCCCCCCCGCCCCGACGGCCCGCAGGCCTGGACCTGTGAATTGCCACCTTGGCCAGGCCCAGGAGCAGACCGACGAGGAGATCCTCCTCCCGGCCCACGCCCCCTCCGCGCCGGGTGCCCAAAGATCAGGAGCGTGGGACTGAAGTGCAGCCAGAACCTGAGGAGCAGCCCCTTCAGATACTCGAACAGGGGCTGCAACCTCGCACACTCCGTATAAACATGGAACACGGACTCGTCCAGGCCGCAGAAAGTGCAGGCGGCCTGGGAGTCTGTGAACCTACTTAAAAGTCTATTGCACGGGACTGCTCGGTGCAGCACCCTCCACCCCAGGTCCCCGATGTAAAGGGGGAAGACTCCCGCATAGCGAGACCTCCATCGGGGTTTCCCCTCGCTGCCAGATGGCGTGTCCGGCCGGCTGACGAGGGCGAGGAAGTGGAGAGTGTGCAGGAGCAGCCCGTACAGGAAACCCCTCCGCGCCGATTGGAATGGCACGGAGGGCATTTCCGAGAGGTGGCTCGGGTTGTGCAGGACCGTCTCCCGAGGAGGGGTTCGGGGCCTGGGTCCGATGAGCAGTTCCGGCCGAGCGGGGGTCAGCTCGGCTGGGATCGCTCCGCACTCCCGAGCCCCCTCGCCACCCGCAGTGTTGGGCGTCCCGGGGGTTTCGGCTACTCCTTCGCCCGCTGGACCGTCCCCGGAGTCGGCCGCCCGGACAGCCGAGGTGCTCTCCTCCGCCGGCGGGGGAGCACCCTGACTGGAGGCGACCATGTTCCAGACTCGGAATAGATCCCGGTAAAAGACAGGCAACTGCCTCAGAGAGGCGCGGGTGACAGACTCCGCCGGGAGCTGCGTGTCGTCTTGAAGGCAGTGACACTGGCGGAAAAAATACGTCGCCAGCGCACACCATCTGGGAGGACGCTTGACGTACAGGTATCTCTGCAGGGTCCGAAGGCGGAGAGTCGCAGCCTGGGTGCGGACGCACACCAGCGACTGACCGCCCTCCTCGATCGGGAGACTCAGGACCGCGGCAGAGACCCAGTGTTTCCTCTTGCCCCAGAAGAAATTGACGAGTTTTTTCTGGATCTTGGTGGCAAATGCAGGGGGCGGGGCTAAAGTGACCAACCGGTACCACAACATGGAGGCCACCAGTTGGTTTATGACCAACGCTCGGCCCCTGTAGGAAAGCACTCGGAGCAGTCCTGTCCAGCGCCCCAGCCGAGCGGTGACTTTCGCCTCCAACTCCTGCCAGTTTGCCGGCCAGGCTTCCTCAGCGGGGCTAAGGTGGACTCCCAGATAGAGGAGGTGCGTGGTGCTCCACGCAAAAGGTGTCATCTCCTCCGGCAGGGAGCCCACCCGCCACTGACCCACCAGGAGCCCGGAACATTTCTCCCAATTGATCCTCGCGGAGGACGCGGCAGAAAAGGTCTGCTGGCAGTCGCGCATCCTCCGCAAGTTAAGGGGATCTGTGATTGCGAGGAGCACGTCGTCGGCGTAAGCCGAGAGGATGACCCGCATGGCCGGCTGGCGGAGAGCCAATCCCATCAACCTCCTGCGAAGCAGGCACAGGAAGGGCTCCACGCAGATGGTGTACAATTGGCCGGACATGGGGCATCCCTGACGCACTCCTCTCCCAAAGCGAAGGGGCGCCGTCAAGGACGTCCCAGAACGCCCTGAGGAACTCCACGGTCAACCCATCCAGCCCTGGGGATTTGCCCCTCGAGAGCTGGTGGAGGGCGCCAGTCAGTTCCGCCAACGTGAGCGGAGCCTCCAATCCTTCGGCGCCCTCCGGGCGGACCTGCGGCAGGTCCTCCCACAAAACTCTGCGCGTGTCCTCGCTGGACGGATCCGGAGAGAACAACGCACTGTAATAAGTACGGACCAGGAGGCCCATTTCCTCTGGATCCGTGATGGAGGATCCGTCGTCGGCCAGCAGCTCAACGAGCTGCTTACGGACCCCCCGCCATTTTTCCAGCGAGTAGAAGAAGGGTGAGGCGCGGTCCAAATCTTCCAGGATCTGGATCCGCGACCTCACGTACGCGCCTCGGGACCCTATGAGCTGCAGGTCCCTCAGCGCGCCCTTCTTCTCTTTGTACGCCTGCCACAGGGCCGGGTCCACAACGGCATGACCGAGGCGGGACTCCAAGTCAAGCACCTCCCTCTCTTGGCGCCCGATCTCGGCCTCCCGCCTCTTGGTCGACCCCTGCGTGTACTCTTGACAGAAGACGCAGATGTGAGTCTTGCCCGCATCCCACCATAGCCTTAAGGAGGGGAAGCCCCCCTGCTTCCTTCTCCAGTCGGCCCAGAATCGACAGAACGAGTCCCGGAATCGCTCGTCCTCCAGCAGCCGGTTTATAAAGTGCCAGTACGCGGACCCCGCCCGCATGCGGAGCGGAATGAACTCTGCCCACACCAGGCGGTGGTCCGAGCACGGCACCAGCCGCATGGAGGCCGCCGAGACGCGGGAGACGTATGCCTGTGAAAAGTAGAGGCGGTCGATTCGCGACCCTCCTCCTCCAGACCTCTACGTGAAGGCGCTGGAGTCGGGATGGAGATTCTGCCAGACGTCCACCAAGTTAAGGGAGCTGATCAGTCCCCTCAACTTCTCCACCGATGCTTGGCCGTGCTGGGGACCGGAGCGATCCCCCACCTCGAGGGTGCAGTTAAAATCCCCCCCGAGGATGATGCACTCGTCTTCAAAGAAGCGCGCTTGCAAAGCGCCGGGCCTGGGCGCGTACACGTTCACAAGGTGGAGCGGCACGCTACCCAGGCGAACGGCGAGGTGGAGCAAGCGGCCCGGCACTAGCTCCTTGACCCCCAAGATCTCCGGCTGAAAAGTAGGGGCCAACAAGATAGCCACCCCACTAGAAATAGGGGTGAGGTGACTCATGTAGACCCCACCCTGCCACTCCAGGAGCCAGGTGGCTTCGTCTCCCAGAACGGTGTGGGTTTCCTGCAGAAAGCTCACCGCGTATCTCCCTTCCCTAAGGACTGAGAGATTGTGAAATCTGCGGTGAGACTCCCTGCTGCCATTGATGTTGAGGCTGGCTATGGTTATTTTCATGTCAAAGGTACTTAAAACCGTCACCAACAGCTCACTGTGAGGAGGGAGTGGAAGTGCACCTGGCCTTCCACTCCCCCAGCAACCCATTGAGGAACACATTAAAACGGTGCCTCTCAACCAGTTTCACGCTCGCGCGCTTGCCTGCTTTCTTGAGGGTGGCACGGACGGACTGTATGATCAGCGCCAGACTCGACCAACGGCCGAGGGCCAGCTGAACTTTATTGCGCAACCCCTGCAAGCCGCGAGGAAATCCCGGAGTTCCGCCGCGGGGATGAGAGGAGACTCGGTGGGAGGCACGAGGGACTCCACCACCTCACTGGCGATGGAATCAAGGTCGTCCTCCGTGCCCCGCACCGAATCCCCATCCTCCTCCAGGTCGTCACAGCCAGCGGCCGACACACCCACCACACACTGTGGGGTGGGCGTCCCGTCCGCGCCAGCTGGTCCCGTCTCCGTCACGATCCCATCCCCGGGTTCGATGGCAGAGGAGTCCTCTCTGGGCTCTAAGATGGAACTGGAACCTGTGGGTGCCACCGGTTCAGGACCCCCCTCCACCTCCCTCCCCAAGCCAATGAGTGGTCCAGGGGAGTTCCCGACTCCAGAAATTCAGCCGGAGACGAGACGGGAGGCCATCTCCCGCTCTGCCAGCACCCACAGACCCAGCAGACGGGGCAGCATTTTCAACCATAACTGGGTCGGATATGTCTTGGTTGGGAGCGGATTTTGGCTGGAAGGGCCAACCCTTTGGGTCCTTGCCCTTCCCTCCACTCAGGGCACCCGACCCAGTGGCAGATGGGAAGCCTTCTCCAGGAGTGTCCCCGGGTTCCCCCAGCACAAGCAGGGGTCCACATGGCCCTTCAGGAGGGGATACATGTCCAGGGGCCTCCCCCTCGTCTCCATCCTGAGGGGTAGGGAGCTCCTGCCCAGGGTTTACAGAGTCGATGCTGGTGGTGGTAGAGGGAACCTGGGGACCCGAACCAGGAGACAGCTCCCCCACAGCAGATGTGCCCTTCATCTGCGGGCCCTGTGTTGCCTCCGTGGAGGGGTGCCTTCTCTTTTCTCCCACTGGGGCTCGGAGGCTCAGAGACCTCCATGTCATCAGAGTCGTCCACCTCCTCCTTTTTGCTTGGTTACCATGGGCTTGAGCCCAGACCTGGGGCAGGTGAGTTCCCCGGGATCGGGCCTCGGGCTGTGCCACGGTGTCCAGGGGCCGTGAAATCCACAGCCTCTGGAACCGACTGAGTGGTGACTGTAGGAGGTGTAGGGGGGAGTGGGAGGAGGTGCAGCGGCGCCACTCTGGGCTGCCGAGGTGGAGCTGGCGGCCGGGAGGTTGGGGCAGCTCTTTCGAACATGCCCCACCCCCTTGCAGGCGCTGCACCGTGACCCCGTCCGAGGTCCAGAAAACACGGTAGGCCCTCCCCCTGGAACTCCGCATTGATGCAGCCATCCGTGACCTCCTCCCGCGCCAGCTGCATGAATAACTGGCGGCGGAAGGAGTACACGTGTCGGAGGCTGTTCTCCCGAAGACCGAGCGGGACTGGGGTGATCCCCGACCTCGCCTCCCGCCAAGATGGTGCAGGTGGGGGAGGAGGAGAGCACTGGGAAAGAAGGGTGGGAGGAGGAAGGGGGGGTGGTGGGGGGTGGGGGGGGCGACAATGTCTTCACCTGGGACAGCTGTTAGCTACACAGGCACACCTTGCTTCTGGTGTTGAGGGAAGTAGAAAGTCTCTTCACCTGGGGCGGCTCCAGCTATCCCAGGCTCGGTCGTTGGGGTGGGGAGGGAGCTCCTATTCGATGCTGTTAAACACAAGAGCTCCCTGTTCAAACAAAACAGCCGCACCCAAGGTCTGTACCTGTCCTGGGAGTGTTTGATGGGGGACAGTGTAGAGGGAGCTTTACTCTGTATCTAACCCCCCCCCCCCCCCCCCACCGTGCTGTATCTGTCCTGGGAGTGTTTGATGGGGGACAGTGTATTTTAGGTGTGTATTCTGTTTGTAGTTAATTTATTTTCGAAGTGAGGGACTGTGGTTAGTAGAATTTGCATTGACAAACTGACCATTTCTATCTGAATCTAATGCAGTGTAATTATCACTGTCAGTTACTTCCTTCAGTGTGCTGTATACTGAACATTGCTGCCACTGTGGAATTGCGAGCATTCATCTCTCTCACCAACATCCTGTTCAAATTGTCACAGCAGAACCCGAGCAAGGGGCCACTCCAACTAGATTGGACAATGGAGAGCGCCGGACCTTTAGTTAACGCTTCTGATCCTGCCCCTCTGACAGTGCGGCGCTCCCTCAGTACTGACCCTCCGACAGTGCGGGGCTCCCTCAGTACTGACCCTCCGACAGTGCGGCGCTCCCTCAGTACTGACCCTCCGACAGTGCGGCGCTCCCTCAGTACTGACCCTCCGACAGTGCGGCGCTCCCTCAGTACTGACCCTCCGACAGTGCGGCGCTACCTCAGTACTGACCCTCCGACAGTGCGGCGCTCCCTCAGTACTGACCCTCTGACAGTGCGGCGCTCCCTCAGTACTGACCCTCCGACAGTGCGGGGCTCCCTCAGCACTGACCCTCTGACAGTGCGGCGCTCCCTCAGCACTGACCCTCCGACAGTGCGGCGCTCCCTCAGTACTGACCCTCCAACAGTGCGGCGCTCCCTCAGTACTGACCCTCCGACAGTGCGGCGCTCCCTCAGTACTGACCCTCTGACAGTGCGGCGCTCCCTCAGTACTGACCCTCCGACAGTGCGGGGCTCCCTCAGCACTGACCCTCTGACAGTGCGGCGCTCCCTCAGCACTGACCCTCCGACAGTGCGGCGCTCCCTCAGTACTGACCCTCCGACAGTGCGGCGCTCCCTCAGTACTGACCCTCCGACAGCGCGGCGCTCCCTCAGCACTGACCCTGTGACAGTGCGGCACTCCCTCAGTACTGACTCTCCGACAGTGCGGCACTCCCTCAGTACTGACCCTCCGACAGAGCGGCGCACTCTCAGTACTGACCCTCCGACAGAGCGGCGCACTCTCAGTACTGACCCTCTGACAGTGCGGCGCTCCCTCAGTACTGACCCTCCGACAGTGCGGCGCTCCCTCAGTACTGACCCTCCAACAGTGCGGGGCTCCCTCAGTACTGACCCTCCGACAGTGCGGCGCTCCCTCAGTACTGACCCCCCGACAGTGCGGCGCTCCCTCAGTACTGGCCCTCCGACAGTGCGGCGCTCTCTCAGTACTGACCCTCCGACAGTGCGGCGCTCCCTCAGTACTGACCCCCCGACAGTGCGGCGCTCTCTCAGTACTGACCCTCCGACAGTGCGGGGCTCCCTCAGCACTGACCCTCCGACAGAGCGGCGCTCTCTCAGTACTGACCCTCCGACAGTGCGGGGCTCCCTCAGCACTGACCCTCCGACAGAGCGGCGCACTCTCAGTACTGACCCTCCAACAGTGCGGGGCTCCCTCAGTACTGACCCTCCGACAGTGCGGCGCTCCCTCAGTACTGACCCCCCGACAGTGCGGCGCTCCCTCAGTACTGGCCCTCCGACAGTGCGGCGCTCTCTCAGTACTGACCCTCCGACAGTGCGGCGCTCCCTCAGTACTGACCCCCCGACAGTGCGGCGCTCTCTCAGTACTGACCCTCCGACAGTGCGGGGCTCCCTCAGCACTGACCCTCCGACAGAGCGGCGCTCTCTCAGTACTGACCCTCCGACAGTGCGGGGCTCCCTCAGCACTGACCCTCCGACAGAGCGGCGCACTCTCAGTACTGACCCTCTGACAGTGCGGCGCTCCCTCAGTACTGACCCTCCGACAGAGCGGCGCTCTCTCAGTACTGACCCTCCGACAGTGCGGCGCTCCCTCAGCACTGACCCTCCGACAGTGCAGCGCTCCCTCAGCACTGACCCTCTGACGGTGCGGAGTTCCCTCGGCATCGTGTTGGAATGTCAGCGTTGACGTTTGCACCCGGGTCACCGCAGTGGGATCTCAACCTCCAACTCTCTGATTCAGAGGCCAGTGGGAGGAAGTGCCCATCCGCTGAGCCCCAGACGACAGAGGGGGGACGGTCTGGGCTGGATTGTGGGCAGGGTCTGGACGGAGGGTGCGTGTGTGCAGCAAGCCCCGGTGTCCGATGGGAACCCAAGGGAAGATTCCTGTAACTGACGGGGAATCCCCACAACGCAGGACTGGACTGCGTTATTTGGCAGAACCTTGTTAACAAGTCCTGCGCTTTCCCCCTAACATCACCTCACTCCACCACCCCCCCAACCTCTGCCCATCTGCTGCACCCTCCGTCATCCCAAACGCTGCTACCATTCGCTCTGTCCTAACTCGCACTGAGTCCCCTTCGCCCCCCCACCCCAAACCCTCTCCAGTTGAATGGCCCCCTCCTGTTACTCCGCACTGGTTCCAGAGGTCCTGTGATTAAAAGCGCTGCGGCCGGGAAATACTCCTGCCCCCTCTCTGGCACTTTCAAAAAACCTCCTTTTGCAACTCGCTCGAACTGGGTCAGCCCGCCTCAGTAACTCCTGCAACACAGCCCCAGGCTTGGCCCTGCGCCAGCATCTCTCAGCATTGCCGCTGAGCTGCTTCGTAACACGTTGCAGACTTCTGGAGGTCACTGAGCCTCGGCAATGGCACTGGCTGATGATCAACATGCCGAGAGCCCGAGCTGTTTTTGTTTTTGCCTGTTTTTTTTTTAAAAACCCAAATATTTTAAAATCTGAAGTCACCTGCGCACAAGGCCTTGGATAGAGTAGAGAGAGAGAGGAAGAAACTGTTTCCGGTGGCGGGGAGTGTCGGTAACCAGAGGGACGCAGATTTAAGATGATCGGTAAAGGAACCAGAGGCGGGGGGAGAGAGGAGGAGAATTTATTTTAACGCGGGGGAGTTGTTGTGATCTGGAACGCGCTGCCTGAAAGGGCGGTGGAAGCAGATTCAATAGTAACTTTCAAAAGGGGGGAATTGGATAAATACTGGAAGGGGGAAAAATTGGCAGGGATGTGGGGGGGAAAAGAGCAGGAGGGGGGAGCGGGGACCAATTGCATCCATCCTTCAAAGAGCTGGCACAGGCAACGATGGGCCGAATGGACTCGACCCGTGCTGTCGCATTCGATGATTCCCTGAATTTAACAACTGGCATTTAAACCGTGCCCTGTCGTCACAGATTGACAGCAAATTTCACAGTACTGAAACAGGCCGTTGGGCCCATCCGCTCCGTGCCGGTGTTCCTGCTCCACACGAGCCTCCTCCGAACCCCCTACTTCATCTCCCCGCAACCCCCCCACCCACCCGCCCATCACCATATCCTTCTATTCCTTTCTCCCTCGTGTGTTTATCCAGCTTCCCACCCCCCCCCCCCCCCTTAAATACATCTACGCCGTTCGCCTCAACCCACTCCCTGTGGTAGTGAGTCCCACACTCACACCGCTCTCCGGGTGAAGACGTTTCTCCTGAATTCCCCGATTGGATTTATTAGTGACTGTCTTATATTGATGGTCCCCTCATTCTGGTCTCCCCCCCCCACACAAGTGGAAACATCTTCTCTATGTCTACCCGATCGAAACCCCCTTCAACATTTTAAAGACCTCGATCGGGTCACCCCTCCTCAGCCTCCTCTTTTCTAGCAGAAAGACACTCGGCCTGTTCAGCCTGTCCCGAGAGTGAAAGTCTTGCAGTTCTGGTATCATTTCCAGTAAATCTTTGAAGGCACCTTCTCCAGTGCCCCTGCGTGCGTTTTGTGATACATGGGCAGAACTGTACGCAATGCTCCAAGTGTGGTGAAACTCAAAGTTTGTACAAGTTTGACACAACTTCCTCGCGTTCCAGCTCACTTGCTGTAGAACTGGAGCCCAGAGCTTTGTGTGTGTGTGTGTGTGTGTTTTTTTTAAAGAGGAGAGAGGCGGAGAGGTTCAGGGAGGGGATTCCAGAGCTCGGAGGGGGGGGGGGGGCCTCCGGGTAGGCCGATGGCGGAGTGATGGGAATAGGGGCGGGGGGCGGGGGGGGGGGTGGAAAGGGAGGAGCGGGGAGTCCTCGGAGGCTCGTAGGGGCTGGAGGAGGTGACAGAGATAGGGAGGGAGGGAGTGAGCGAGGAAGCCATTGGAGGGATTTGAAAACGAGGATGTGAATTTTAAAATCGAGGCATTGTCGGACCGGGAGTCGGAGTACATCAGCGAGCGCAGGGAGAGAGAAAAAGTGGCGAGTCTGGAAGTGTCAATCAGATAAAGACTACTTCCATTTTTTAATAGCCTGTAAGGAGGCACCGATGCTTGCCTTTCTCCAACCCCTTTCACCACCCAAGTACATCCCAAAGCTAATTACAGCCAATGGTGCTCTTTTCCCAAGTGCAGTGGGCCTGGGGGAGAAAGGTCACCTTAGCAAAAAGAAACGGGGTTAGATACAGAGTAAAGCTCCCTCTACACTGTCCCCATCAAACACTCCCCAGGACAGGGACAGTACGGGGTTAGATACAGAGTAAAGCTCCCTCTACACTGTCCCCATCAAACACTCCCCAGGACAGGTACAGCGCAGGGTTAGATACAGAGTAAAGCTCCCTCTACACTGTCCCCATCAAACACTCCCCAGGACAGGGACAGTACGGGGTTAGATACAGAGTAAAGCTCCCTCTACACTGTCCCCATCAAACACTCCCCAGGACAGGTACAGTACGGGGGGTTAGATACAGAGTAAAGCTCCCTCTACACTGTCCCCATCAAACACTCCCCAGGACAGGGACAGTACGGGGGGTTAGATACAGAGTAAAGCTCCCTCTACACTGTCCCCATCAAACACTCCCAGGACAGGTACAGCACGGGGGGTTAGATACAGAGTAAAGCTCCCTCTACACTGTCCCCCATCAAATACTCCCCAGGACAGGGACAGTACGGGGTTAGATACAGAGTAAAGCTCCCTCTACACTGTCCCCATCAAACACTCCCAGGACAGGTACAGTACGGGGGGTTAGATACAGAGTAAAGCTCCCTCTACACTGTCCCCCATCAAACACTCCCAGGACAGGGACAGCACGGGGTTAGATACAGAGTAAAACTCCCACTCGTCTGTTGTGTCAGCAGGGCCTGTAGGCCTGTGTAACAGCTGATGAAAAATTGTGAATCTTGTTCCCCCTCATATAACCTGATGAATTGTTTTTCCTGGTTCACACATCCGGTTCTATTTAAATAAACTGATTTGGCTGCAGTTCTGTAAATATAAAGCCCTGGTGTATTTACTCTGTTCTGCAGGGAGCCCTGCCCTCTCTGTAAAGAACTGGAGATCGGGTTTTTTGGTCGGAACTCTGTGTGTTGTGTTGTGTTGTGTTGTGTGTTCACAAGTCAGTGATTGTCTGTTTCTGAGCTGGTGGTGCCAGGGTGGGCGTAGACTGTGCCCCTGTGCGGGAGCTCGGAGTCCACGGCCAGCTCGTGCATTGTGGATGTTAACGGTTGCCCGCTGGGAGGGCAATGGTGCAGAGCGGGGCCGAGGAGCCTCAGTGAGGTTTGGGGAAATAAATCAAGTTTTTGCATTTTCCCCAGCGGCTTTGGTCGGCTCGAAAGGGCCTCCCGGAACGCGCCACAGCTGATGGAGTGCATTTTCGTGGCGTTCCGTCCCTGCCGTAATGTTGGGACTGCGGCGGTCAGTTCGCGCACAGCAGGATCCCACGATGGATGACCTTTTGTTTTTTTTCTTTCAGTGATGTTGGTTGAGGGATAAATATCGGCCCCCAGGACACCGGGGAGAACTCCCCGCCAAAACTCCTCTGCAGAATAGTGACCGTGGGGTCTTTTACACCCACCCGAGAGAGCAGACGGAGTCTCGGTTTAACGTCTCACCTGAAGGACTGACCCTCCGACAGTGCGGCGTTCCCTTGGTACTGACCCTCCGGCAGTGGGGCGCTCCCTCACCACTGACCCTCCGGCAGTGTGGCACTCCCTCGGTACTGACCCTCCGGCAGTGTGGCGCTCCCTCGGTACTGACCCTCCGGCAGTGCGGCGCTCCCTCGGTACTGACCCTCCGACAGTGCGTCGCTCCCTCAGTACTGACTCTCCGAAAGTGCGTCGCTCCCTCAGTACTGACTCTCCGACAGTGCGGCGCTCCCTCACCACTGACCCTCCGACAGTGCGGCGCTCCCTCACCACTGACCCTCCGACAGTGCGGCGCTCCCTCACCACTGACCCTCCGGCAGTGCGGCGCTCCCTCGGTACTGACCCTCCGACAGTGCGGCGCTCCCTCAGTACTGACCCTCCGCCAGTGCGACGCTCCCTCAGTACTGACCCTCCGACAGTGCGGCGTTCCCTCGGTACTGACCCTCCGACAGTGCGGCGCTCCCTCGGTACTGACCCTCCGACAGTGCGGCACTCCCTCGGTACTGACCCTCCGACAGTGCGGCGCTCCCTCAGTACTGACCCTCCGACAGTGCGGCGCTCCCTCAGTACTGACCCTTCCTTCCGAAAGTTACTATTGAATCTGCTTCCACCGCCCTTTCAAGCAGCGCGTTCCAGATCACAACAACCCCCCGCGTTAAAAATAAATTCATCTCCTCTTCCCCCCCCTCCCCCTCTGGTTCTTTTACCGATTATCTTAAATCTGTGTCCCTCTGGTTACCGACCCTTCCCGACACCGGAGACAGTTTCTCCCTCTCTCTCTACTCTATCCAAAACCCCCTCCTGATTCTGAACACATCCATTAAATCTCCCCCTTAACCGTCTCTGCTCCGAGGAAGAACAATCCCAGCTTCTCCCAGTCTCTCCGCATTGACTGCAGTCCCTCGTCCCCCGGTTCCATTCTGGTCAATCTCCTCAGAACCCCCTCTCCAAGCCCTCGACATCCTCCCTAAGGTGAGGTGCTCAGAACTGAGACACAATACACCAGCCGGGGGCCTGACCAGTGTTTTATAAACATGTCGTGTAACTTCCTTGCTTTTGTACCCTGTGCCTCTCCTTTTAAAGCCAAGGATCCCGTACGGTTTTTTTTTAAACAGCGTCTCCCGTGTCCCGCCACCTTCAAAGGTTTGTGCACAGAAGCAACAACCGCCTTCATTGATATAGCCTCTTTACAACAGTAGAGCATCTTCCGGGTACTTCACTGGAGCGTAAATCAGACAAAATCTGACACCCTGAGCCACGGAAGGAGATATTGGGGACCGGGCGACCGAGAGCTCGGTCAGAGAGGGAGGTTCTGAGGAGGAGAGAGAGAGGTGGAGAAGTCCGGGGAGGGGATTCCGGAGCTTGGGGGGTGGGGGCCCAGGCAGCTGAAGGTACGGCCGACAATGGCGGAGAGAGTGGGATCGGGGGGATGGGCGAGAGGCCGGAATTGGAGGAGTGTGGAGATGTCGGAGGGTGTGGAGGAGTTGAGGGCGAGGGAAACTCCCGGGGCTACCTGTTCCTGGCAGCCCCCCCAACCCCACCGCCCCTCTCACACCACTCCCCACCTTTCAAAATATACCATTTAGTTTATTGAACGTGTCTTCCCTGCCTCAGTGCACTACCCTCTCAACGGGCTTCGGGACCTTGCAGACGTGAGAAGTGGAACGCAGTGAGACAGGGAGATCCCGAATTATATTTGGCAAGACATTGCATCGAGTCCCCTCATCTGTTTTAGATTTTGAAAACTACTGAACCTTTTGTCCCTCCCCGGGCTGGGCTCGCTCAGAAACAAAGCCTAATATAGAAATGGACGGGGGGTTTTTTTTTGTTGTTTTGTTTTGGCAGCGAGGGGCGAGATGTTAACAGCTGGGGAGGTTGACACGCTGTGATGGTGGTCGGGGTCACCCTGGACCCCTCCAACGACAATTAGCACAGGCTGTTCCCGAACCTCGTCGTTCACGGCGACTTGCCCAGTTAGGATCAATCCTCCTTTTTGTTTTTGTGTCTGTTTCCAGTCGAGCTCCCAGTCACTCTCCGAGTCTGTCCCTGAGTTAAGAACAATATAAACCGGAGCAGGAGGAGGCCATTCGGCCCCTCTAGCCTGCTTCCCCCATTCAGTAAGATCGCGGCCAATCCTCTACCTCAGTTCCGCTTTCCCGCTCTACCCCTCAATTCCCTCAGTGTCCTCAAAAATCCATCGATATCCATCTTGAATATACTCAGCGACTGACCCTTCGACAGTGTGGCACTCACTCGGTACTGACCCTCTGACAGTGCGGGGCTCCCTCAGCACTGACCCTCCGACAGCGCGGCGCTCCCTCAGTACTGACTCTCCGACAGCGCGGCGCTCTCTCAGCACTGACCCTCTGACAGTGCGGCGCTCCCTCAGTACTGACCCTCCGACAGTGCGGCACTCCCTCGGTACTGACCCTCCGACAGTGCGGCACTCCCTCGGTACTGACCCTCTGACAGTGTGGGGCTCCCTCAGCACTGACCCTCTGACAGTGCGGGGCTCCCTCAGTACTGACCCTCCGACAGTGCGGCGCTCTCTCAGTACTGACCCTCTGACAGCGCGGCGCTCCCTCAGCACTGACCCTCCGAAAGCGCGGCGCTCTCTCAGTACTGACCCTCCGACAGTGCGGCGCTCTCTCAGCACTGACCCTCTGACAGCGCGGCGCTCCCTCAGCACTGACCCTCCGACAGTGCGGCGCTCTCTCAGTACTGACCCTCTGACAGCGCGGCGCTCCCTCAGCACTGACCCTCCGACAGTGCGGCGCTCTCTCAGTACTGACCTTCCGACAGTGCGGCGCTCTCTCAGTACTGACCTTCCGACAGCGCGGCGCTCTCTCAGCACTGACCTTCCGACAGTGCGGCGCTCCCTCAGTACTGACCCTCTGACAGCGCGGCGCTCTCTCAGTACTGACCTTCCGACAGTGCGGCGCTCTCTCAGTACTGACCTTCCGACAGCGCGGCGCTCCCTCAGTACTGACCCTCCGACAGTGCGGCACTCCCTCGGTACTGACCCTCCGACAGTGCGGCACTCCCTCGGTACTGACCCTCTGACAGTGTGGGGCTCCCTCAGCACTGACCCTCTGACAGTGCGGGGCTCCCTCAGTACTGACCCTCCGACAGTGCGGCGCTCTCTCAGTACTGACCCTCTGACAGCGCGGCGCTCCCTCAGCACTGACCCTCCGAAAGCGCGGCGCTCTCTCAGTACTGACCCTCCGACAGTGCGGCGCTCTCTCAGCACTGACCCTCTGACAGCGCGGCGCTCCCTCAGCACTGACCCTCCGACAGTGCGGCGCTCTCTCAGTACTGACCCTCTGACAGCGCGGCGCTCCCTCAGCACTGACCCTCCGACAGTGCGGCGCTCTCTCAGTACTGACCTTCCGACAGTGCGGCGCTCTCTCAGTACTGACCTTCCGACAGCGCGGCGCTCTCTCAGCACTGACCTTCCGACAGTGCGGCGCTCCCTCAGTACTGACCCTCTGACAGCGCGGCGCTCTCTCAGTACTGACCTTCCGACAGTGCGGCGCTCTCTCAGTACTGACCTTCCGACAGCGCGGCGCTCCCTCAGTACTGACCTTCCGACAGTGCGGCTCTCCCTCAGTACTGACCCTCTGACAGTGGGGCGCTCTCTCAGTACTGACCCTCCGACAGTGCGGCTCTCTCTCAGTACTGACCCTCCGACAGTGCGGCACTCCCTCAGTACTGACCCTCCGACAGTGCGGCGCTCCCTCAGTACTGACCCTCCGACAGTGCGGCACTCCCTCAGTACTGACCCTCCGACAGTGCGGCGCTCTCTCAGTACTGACCTTCCGACAGTGCGGCGCTCTCTCAGTACTGACCTTCCGACAGTGCGGCTCTCCCTCAGTACTGACCCTCTGACAGTGCGGCACTCCCTCAGTACTGACCCTCTGACAGTGCGGCGCTCTCTCAGTACTGACCCTCCGACAGCGCGGCTCTCTCAGTACTGACCCTCTGACAGTGCGGCACTCCCTCAGTACTGACCCTCTGACAGTGCGGCACTCCCTCAGTACTGACCCTCCGACAGTGCGGCGCTCTCTCAGTACTGACCTTCCGACAGTGCGGCGCTCTCTCAGTACTGACCTTCCGACAGTGCGGCTCTCCCTCAGTACTGACCCTCTGACAGTGCGGCGCTCTCTCAGTACTGACCCTCCGACAGTGCGGCGCTCTCTCAGTACTGACCCTCCGACAGTGCGGCACTCCCTCAGTACTGACCCTCCGACAGCGCGGCTCTCTCTCAGTACTGACCCTCCGACAGTGCGGCACTCCCTCAGTACTGACCCTCTGACAGTGCGGCGCTCTCTCAGTACTGACCCTCTGACAGTGCGGCGCTCTCTCAGTACTGACCCTCCGACAGTGCGGCTCTCCCTCAGTACTGACCCTCTGACAGTGCGGCTCTCCCTCAGTACTGACACTCCGACAGTGCGGCTCTCCCTCAGTACTGACCCTCCGACAGTGCGGCTCTCCCTCAGTACTGACCCTCTGACAGTGCAGCTCTCCCTCAGTACTGACCCTCTGACAGTGCGGCGCTCTCTCAGTACTGACCCTCCGACAGCGCGGCTCTCTCTCAGTACTGACCCTCCGACAGTGCGGCACTCCCTCAGTACTGACCCTCCGACAGTGCGGCACTCCCTCAGTACTGACCCTCCGACAGTGCGGCCCTCTCTCAGTACTGACCCTCCGACAGTGCGGCTCTCCCTCAGTACTGACCCTCCGACAGTGCGGCGCTCCCTCAGCACTGACACTCCGACAGTGCGGCGCTCCCTCAGCACTGACACTCCGACAGTGCGGCTCTCCCTCAGTACTGACCCTCTGACAGTGCGGCGCTCCCTCAGCACTGACACTCCGACAGTGCGGCACTCCCTCAGTACTGACCCTCTGACAGTGCGGCACTCCCTCAGTACTGACCCTCTGACAGTGCGGCGCTCTCTCAGTACTGACCCTCTGACAGTGCGGTTGTTAATCTGTTGCATTGGAAAGGTCCTGTTGCCTCTCACTGTTATTTCGCCTATTTTTATAAAAATAAGGTATGTTTATATTTAAACAATTCCCACAATCGAAGCTACTTAGAGTTTCTGTTTTTTGAACATTTCATCACAAGTCAACTGCGATCAAACGATTTCTTTGAGCCTGGAATCGGAACGGCCCTGATTGGGAGAATTTGAAATCTAATCAGGGTTTTGCCTCCAGTTTTGATCCTCTGTCGTAACCCTCTGAGCCCCCCCCACCCCACCCCGGTCACGGTCACACACTGACGCCTTCCGACGTCATTCAGTGCGGCTCTGACTTGTGTGATAGTGAAGCCATGTACCCCCCACAAACCATCACCTTAACCTGTACCCGTGTATCTTACAGGGACGGGGGGAGGCAGTTCAGTCCCCCCTCCTCGAGCCTGTCGGACCATTCAGTTCGATCAAGGCTGATCTGTGTCTTAAACCCATCCCCCCCGCCTCGGTTCCGCAACCCTCAATACCCCTCACCCGACAAAAATCTGTCCATCTCAGTGTTGAAATTTCCAGCTGACCCCCGGCCTCATCAGCTTTTTTACGGGGGAGAGAGTTCCTGATTTCCACTCCCCCTCTGTGTGAGGATGTGATTCCTGACATCACCCCTGAACAGCCCTGGCTCAAATTTTAAGGATCTGCCCCCCCTGTATTCTCTCTGTCCCCTCTCTCCCTGTTTCTCCATCTCCCTTTCTCTCTCTCTCCCTTTCTCTATGTGTCTCTATCTCCCTCCCTCCCTCTTCCTCTATCACTGTCTCTCTCTCTCTCCCTTTCTCTATGTGTCTCTATCTCCCTCCTTCCCTCTTCCTCTATCACTGTCTCTGTCTCTCCCTCTCTCTCTATCTCCCTGTTTCTTTCCCTCTCTCTCTCTCCCTGTCTCTCCCTGTCTCTCTCTGCCTCTGTCTGTCTCTCTCCCCCTTTATGTGTCTCTATCTCCCTCCCTCCCTCCCTCTTCCTCTCTCGCTGTCTCTGTCTCTCCCTCTCTCTCTATCTCCCTGTTGCTTTCTCTCTCTGTCTCTCTGTCTCTCTCTCCCTGTCTCTCTGTGCCTCTCTCTGTCTCTCTCTCTCTCTCTCCCTTTCTCTATGTGTCTCTATCTCCCTCCCTCCCTCTTCCTCTCTCACTGTCTCTGTCTCTCCTTCCCTCTCTATCTCCCTGTTGCTTTCTCTCTCCCTGTCTCTCTCTGCCTCTCTCTCTCTCCCTTTCTCTATGTCTCTCTATCTCTCTCCCTCCCGCTTCCTCTCTCATTGTCTCTGTCTCTCCCTCTCTCTCTATATCCCTGTTTCTTTCTCTCTCTCCCTGTCTCTCTCTCTCTCTCTCTGCCTCTGTCTGTCTCTCTCCCCCTTTATGTGTCTCTATCTCCCTCCCTCCCTCTTCCTCTCTCGCTGTCTCTGTCTCACCCTCTCTCTCTATCTCCCTGTTGCTTTCTCTCTCTCTCTGTCTCTCTCTCTCCCTTTCTCTGTGTCTCTATCTCCCTCTCTCCCTCTTCCTCTCTCGCTATCTCTGTCTCTCCCTCTCTATCTCCCTATCTCTGTCTCTCCCTCTCTATCTCCCTCTCTCGCTATCTCTGTCTCTCCCTCTCTATCTCCCTCTCTCCCTCTTCCTCTCTCGCTATCTCTGTCTCTCCCTCTCTATCTCCCTCTCTCCCTCTTCCTCTCTCCCTATCTCTGTCTCTCCCTCCCTATCTCCCTATCTCTGTCTCTCCCTCTCTATCTCCCTCTCTCCCTCTTCCTCTCTCGCTATCTCTGTCTCTCCCTCTCTCTCTATCTCCCTGTTGCTTTCTCTCTCTCTCTCTCTCTCTCTCTCTCGCCCACTATATGTGAATCTGATTGTCAGGCTGCAGTGACAGTGCGAGAGAGAGGAGGGGGCTGAGTAACTGTTAAATTGCTTTTTTTTTGTCAGTCAGCTGCAGTGTTGAGATCGTGCAAGGCCGGGGCAGGGCCCGGGCCCTGTGTCACTGTGACTGCCGAAGGTTTTAATAGGGAGCTTTGTCTCTGTGTGTGTGTGCATGCTTTGTCAATGAAATTTGAGCCTTAACAGTGTGTGTCTATTGATAGCACAGATAACATGGCAAAGCTTACAGGCAGGAGATCTGTCACGAGGACAGTGTCAGGGTGGGGGGGGGGGTGGGGGGAAGGGCAGAAGTATCAGCAGAGACGGAGCCCAATCAGCCCATCGCTGACCCCTCCCCATCACCCCGCGTCCCTCTCTCTGAAAGAGCCATCCTCGGAAACAATAGCCGCCAAACTCCAAGTGGAGGCGCCCCCCCCCCCCTCAACCGGACGCACAGGGGTCCCTGGGCCGTTACTGAGCTAGGGGAGGGGTTCATCCTCCCCCGAGTGCCCTGGGGCCGATATTTGTCCACCTTATCCCAGATGGACTGGTCATTTATCAGGCTGCGTCCTCCGATTCCGGCCTCTCGCGCATCCCCCTCCCCAGCCCCCGGTTCCCAGCCCCCGGTTCCCAGCCCCCGGTTCCCAGCCCCCGGTCCCCATCCCCCGGTCCCCATCCCCCGATCCCGATCCCCCGATCCCGATCCCCAGCCCCCGATCCCCAGCCCCCGATCCCCAGCCCCCGATCCCCATCCCCCGGTCCCCATCCCCCGGTCCCCAGCCCCCGGTCCCCATCCCCCGGTCCCCATCCCCCGGTCCCCATCCCCCGGTCCCCATCCCCCGATCCCGATCCCCAGCCCCCGATCCCCAGCCCCCGATCCCCCGATCCCCAGCCCCCGATCCCCATCCCCCTCCCCAGCCCCCGGTTCCCATCCCCCTCCCCATCCCCCAATCCCCAGCCCCCGATCCCCAGCCCCCGATCCCCATCCCCCGATCCCCAGCCCCCGATCCCCAGCCCCCGATCCCCAGACCCCGATTCCCATCCCCCTCCCCAGACTCCAATTCCCATCCCCCTCCCCAGACCCCGATTCCCATCCCCCTCCCCAGACCCCGATTCCCATCCCCTGATCCCCAGCCCCCGATTCCCAGACCCCGGTTCCCATCCCCCTCCCCAGACCCCGATCCCCATCCCCCCTCCCCATCCCCCGGTTCCCATCGCTCCACCATCGGCAGCCGTGCCTTCAGCTGCCCGGGTCCTCGCGCGCGTATAGACTCAGGTTGTTGTCGCCTCCTGCCGTCTGCCTGGGATCTTGCCGCGCGCAGACTGGCAGCTGCCGCGGCTCCTGCGTGACGAAGGGGGTGGTTCGTGGGGGTGCGCGGCGCGGTGAGGGGGAGCAGTCCCTTTAAGACCCCTCTGCTCGTTCGACCAGTTCTTCAACTGTCAGCAAGTCAGAGAGAGAGACGGGAAACAGAAACCAGGAGAGAGGTTAAAGGGCAGTGTCTATCAGCAAACACATCCTCCTTGTGAGTCATCACTCAGTAAATAGTAAATTATCCATTTATCCAGAGGATCAATACTCTTAGAGAGTGTGATACAGCACAGGAGGGAGTCCATTCGGCCCACCGTGCCTGTGCTAGCTCTTTGAAAGATCTATCCAATTAGTCCCCACTCTCCCCCCTCCTGCTCTTTTTCCCCCCCGACACATCCCTGAAAATTTTTCCCCCTTCCAGTATTTATCCAATTCCCCCGCCTTTTGAAAGTTACTATTGAATCTGCTTCCACCGCCCTTTCAGGCAGCGCGTTCCAGATCACAGCAACTCCCCCGCGTTAAAAATAAATTCTCCTCCTCTCCCCCGGTTCTTTTACCGATTATCTTAAATCTGTGTCCCTCTGGTTACCGACCCTCCCCGACACCGGAGACAGTTTCTCCCTCTCTCTCTACTCTATCCAAAACCCCCCTCCTGATTCTGAACGCCTCGATTAAATCTCCCCCTTAACCGTCTCTGCTCCGAGGAAGAACGATCCCAGCTTCTCCCAGTCTCTCCGCATTGACTGAAGCCCCTCTTTCCCCCGGGGCCCGTTCTGGTCCATCTCCTCCGCACCCCCCCCCCCCCCCCCGCCGGCTCCCTCTCCGAGCCCTCGCCATCCTCCCTGAAGCACAGGAGCCGGGAACTGGGACCTGGTACGCCAGACGGATAGTCTATTAAGAATAGAAAAGGAGAGGATTTTCTAAAAGGTGAGAGATGAGTAAGTGTTGGCGTTCATGGGGGGGGGGGGGGGGGGGGGTGGGGGAGGGAGGGGATTTGGGGACCCTCGTAGACAGAATCAAAGAAAGCTGACACACGGGTACAGCAAGCAATTCGGGAGGCCAATGGGATGTTGGCCTTTGGGGAGGGGGGGGGGGGGGGGGTCACAGTCTCAGGATATGGGGGTCGGCCGTTTGGGACTGAGACGGGGGAAGAGATTTCTTCACTGGGAGGGTTTGTTAATCTTTGGAATTCTCCACCGCCCCAGAGGGAGGGGGATTGCTCAGTCGTTGAGTATATTCGAGACGGAGATCGACTTTTCTCACGCACCCAACTGAACTCATCCCGGCCAAACCGCCCCCACTGCGGACAGGGTTCAGCAGAGTGGAGGCTTGATTAAGACAGGAGAGCCTCGATCAAAGACAGAGAGAGAGAGAGAGAGCGAGAGACATGGCATGTTCAACCAGACAGACGTGATAACAGTGAAACCTTCAGGGTGAAGAGAACCGCAAAGCAGTTACGTCACAGTTACAGAGAATTACATTGCGTCTCACAGGAACGGAAGCAGGCCATTTGCCCATCTGTTCCGTGCCCGTGTTTCTGCTCTGCACGAGCCTCCGCCCTCCCCTTATTTCATCTTCCCCCCCCCCCACCCCCACTGCCGCCTCACCATATTCTTCTCTCCCTTTATGCCTCGTGTGTTTATCCAGCTTCCCCCCCCTTAAATGCATCTACGCTGTTCGCCCTCAACCCACTCCCTGTGGTAGCGAGTCCCCACATTCTCACCGCTCTCCGGGTGAAGACGTTTCTCCTGAATTCCCCGATTGGATTTATTAGTGACCGTCTTATATTGATGGCCCCCCCCCTAGTTCTGGTCTCCCCCCACAAGTGGAAACATCTCTACGTCTATCCGATGGAAACCCCTTCGTAATATTTAAACCCCACACCCCCTCAGCCTTCTCTTTTCTGGAGTAAAGCTCCCCAGACTGTTCAACTGCTGGTATAAATCTCTCAATGTAACTGTGCAGAGTCACTGTTTATTCAGGGTGAGGGTCACTCACTGTGTAATTGAACAGAGTCACTGTTTATTCAGGGTGAGGATCACTCACTGTGTAACTGTACAGAGTCACTGTTTATTCAGGGTGAGGATCACTCACTGTGTAACTGTACAGAGTCACTGTTTATTCAGGGTGAGGATCACTCACTGTGTAACTGTACAGAGTCACTGTTTATTCAGGGTGAGGATCACTCACTGTGTAACTGTACAGAGTCACTGTTTATTCAGGGTGAGGATCACTCACTGTGTAATTGAACAGAGTCACTGTTTATTCAGGGTGAGGATCACTCACTGTGTAACTGTACAGAGTCACTGTTTATTCAGGGTGAGGATCACTCACTGTGTAACTGTACAGAGTCACTGTTTATTCAGGGTGAGGATCACTCACTGTGTAACTGTACAGAGTCACTGTTTATTCAGGGTGAGGGTCACTCACTGTGTAACTGTACAGAGTCACTGATTATTCAGGGTGAGGGTCACTCACTGTGTAACTGTACAGAGTCACTGTTTATTCAGGGTGAGGTTCACTCACTGTGTAACTGTACAGAGTCACTGTTTATTCAGGGTGAGGATCACTCACTGTGTAACTGTACAGAGTCACTGTTTATTCAGGGTGAGGGTCACTCACTGTGTAACTGTACAGAGTCACTGTTTATTCAGGATGAGGATCACTCACTGTGTAACTGTACAGAGTCACTGTTTATTCAGGGTGAGGGTCACTCACTGTGTAACTGTACAGAGTCAATGTTTATTCAGGGTGGTGATCACTCACTGTGTAACTGTACAGAGTCACTGTTTATTCAGGGTGAGGGTCACTCACTGTGTAACTGTACAGAGTCACTGTTTATTCAGGGTGAGGATCACTCACTGTGTAATTGAACAGAGTCACTGTTTATTCAGGGTGAGGATCACTCACTGTGTAACTGTACAGAGTCACTGTTTATTCAGGGTGAGGATCACTCACTGTGTAACTGTACAGAGTCACTGTTTATTCAGGGTGAGGATCACTCACTGTGTAACTGCACAGAGTCACTGTTTATTCAGGGTGAGGATCACTCGCTGTGTAACTGTACAGAGTCACTGTTTATTCAGGGTGAGGATCACTCACTGTGTAACTGTACAGAGTCACTGTTTATTCAGGGTGAGGATCACTCACTGTGTAACTGTACAGAGTCACTGTTTATTCAGGGTGAGGGTCACTCACTGTGTAACTGTACAGAGTCACTGTTTATTCAGGGTGAGGATCACTCACTGTGTAACTGCACAGAGTCACTGTTTATTCAGGGTGAGGGTCACTCACTGTGTAACTGTACAGAGTCACTGTTTATTCAGGGTGAGGATCACTCACTGTGTAACTGTACAGAGTCACTGTTTATTCAGGGTGAGGGTCACTCACTGTGTAACTGTACAGAGTCACTGTTTATTCAGGGTGAGGGTCACTCACTGTGTAACTGTACAGAGTCAATGTTTATTCAGGGTGGTGATCACTCACTGTGTAACTGTACAGAGTCACTGTTTATTCAGGGTGAGGGTCACTCACTGTGTAACTGTACAGAGTCACTGTTTATTCAGGGTGAGGATCACTCACTGTGTAATTGAACAGAGTCACTGTTTATTCAGGGTGAGGGTCACTCACTGTGTAACTGTACAGAGTCACTGTTTATTCAGGGTGAGGATCACTCACTGTGTAACTGTACAGAGTCACTGTTTATTCAGGGTGAGGATCACTCACTGTGTAACTGTACAGAGTCACTGTTTATTCAGGGTAAGAATCACTCGCTGTGTAACTGTACAGAGTCACTGTTTATTCAGGGTGAGGGTCACTCACTGTGTAACTGTACAGAGTCACTGTTTATTCAGGGTGAGAATCACTCACTGTGTAATTGTACAGAGTCACTGTTTATTCAGGGTGAGGGTCACTCACTGTGTAACTGTACAGAGTCACTGTTTATTGAGGGTGAGGGTCACTCACTGTGTAACTGTACAGAGTCACTGTTTATTCAGGGTGAGGGTCACTCACTGTGTAACTGTACAGAGTCACTGTTTATTCAGGGTGAGGATCACTCACTGTGTAACTGTACAGAGTCACTGTTTATTCAGGGTGAGGGTCACTCGCTGTGTAACTGTACAGAGTCACTGTTTATTCAGGGTGAGGGTCACTCACTGTGTAACTGTACAGAGTCACTGTTTATTCAGGGTGAGGGTCACTCACTGTGTAACTGTACAGAGTCACTGTTTATTCAGGGTGAGTGTCACTCGCTGTGTAACTGTACAGAGTCACTGTTTATTCAGGGTGAGGATCACTCGCTGTGTAACTGTACAGAGTCACTGTTTATTCAGGGTGAGGGTCACTCACTGTGTAACTGTACAGAGTCACTGTTTATTCAGGGTGAGGGTCACTCACTGTGTAACTGTACAGAGTCACTGTTTATTCAGGGTGAGGATCACTCGCTGTGTAACTGTACAGAGTCACTGTTTATTCAGGGTGAGGATCACTCACTGTGTAACTGTGCAGAGTCACTGTTTATTCAGAGTGAGGATCACTCACTGTGTAACTGTACAGAGTCACTGTTTATTCAGGGTGAGGGTCACTCACTGTGTAACTGTACAGAGTCACTGTTTATTCAGGGTGAGGATCACTCACTGTGTAACTGTACAGAGTCACTGTTTATTCAGGGTGAGGGTCACTCGCTGTGTAACTGTACAGAGTCACTGTTTATTCAGGGTGAGGGTCACTCACTGTGTAACTGTACAGAGTCACTGTTTATTCAGGGTGAGGGTCACTCACTGTGTAACTGTACAGAGTCACTGTTTATTCAGGGTGAGTGTCACTCGCTGTGTAACTGTACAGAGTCACTGTTTATTCAGGGTGAGGATCACTCGCTGTGTAACTGTACAGAGTCACTGTTTATTCAGGGTGAGAATCACTCACTGTGTAACTGTACAGAGTCACTGTTTATTCAGGGTGAGGGTCACTCACTGTCTCACTGTACAGAGTTACTGTTTATTCAGGGTGAGGGTCACTCACTGTGTAACTGTACAGAGTCACTGTTTATTCAGGGTGAGGGTCACTCACTGTCTCACTGTACAGAGTCACTGTTTATTCAGGGTGGTGATCACTCACTGTGTAACTGTACAGAGTCACTGTTTATTCAGGGTGAGGGTCACTCACTGTGTAACTGTACAGAGTCACTGTTTATTCAGGGTGAGGGTCACTCACTGTCTCACTGTACAGAGTCACTGTTTATTCAGGGTGGTGATCACTCACTGTGTAACTGTACAGAGTCACTGTTTATTCAGGGTGAGGGTCACTCACTGTGTAACTGTACAGAGTCACTGTTTATTCAGGGTGGTGATCACTCACTGTGTAACTGTACAGAGTCACTGTTTATTCAGGGTGAGGGTCACTCACTGTGTAACTGTACAGAGTCACTGTTTATTCAGGGTGAGGGTCACTCACTGTGTAACTGTACAGAGTCACTGTTTATTCAGGGTGAGGGTCACTCACTGTGTAACTGTACAGAGTCACTGTTTATTCAGGGTGAGGATCACTCACTGTGTAACTGCACAGAGTCACTGTTTATTCAGGGTGAGGATCACTCACTGTGTAACTGTACAGAGTCACTGTTTATTCAGGGTGAGGATCACTCACTGTGTAACTGTACAGAGTCACTGTTTATTCAGGGTGAGGATCACTCACTGTGTAACTGTACAGAGTCACTGTTTATTCAGGGTGAGAATCACTCACTGTGTAACTGTACAGAGTCACTGTTTATTCAGGGTGAGGATCACTCACTGTGTAACTGTACAGAGTCACTGTTTATTCAGGGTGAGGGTCACTCGCTGTGTAACTGTACCGAGTCACTGTTTATTCAGGGTGAGGATCACTCACTGTGTAACTGCACAGAGTCACTGTTTATTCAGGGCGAGGGTCACTCACTGTGTAACTGTACAGAGTCACTGTTTATTCAGGGTGAGGGTCACTCACTGTGTAACTGTACAGAGTCACTGTTTATTCAGGGTGAGGATCACTCACTGTGTAACTGTACAGAGTCACTGTTTATTCAGGGTGAGGATCACTCACTGTGTAACTGTACAGAGTCACTGTTTATTCAGGGTGAGGGTCACTCACTGTGTAACTGTACAGAGTCACTGTTTATTCAGGGTGAGAATCACTCACTGTGTAACTGTACAGAGTCACTGTTTATTCAGGGTGAGGATCACTCACTGTCTCACTGTACAGAGTTACTGTTTATTCAGGGTGAGGGTCACTCACTGTGTAACTGTACAGAGTCACTGTTTATTCAGGGTGAGGATCACTCACTGTGTAACTGTACAGAGTCACTGTTTATTCAGGGTGAGGATCACTCACTGTGTAACTGTACAGAGTCACTGTTTATTCAGGGTGAGGATCACTCACTGTGTAACTGTACAGAGTCACTGTTTATTCAGGGTGAGGATCACTCACTGTGTAACTGTACAGAGTCACTGTTTATTCAGGGTAAGAATCACTCGCTGTGTAACTGTACAGAGTCACTGTTTATTCAGGGTGAGGATCACTCACTGTGTAACTGTACAGAGTCACTGTTTATTCAGGGTGAGGATCACTCACTGTGTAACTGTACAGAGTCACTGTTTATTCAGGGTGAGGGTCACTCACTGTGTGACTGTACAGAGTCACTGTTTATTCAGGGTGAGGGTCACTCACTGTGTAACTGTACAGAGTCACTGTTTATTCAGGGTGAGGATCACTCACTGTGTAACTGTACAGAGTCACTGTTTATTCAGGGTGAGGATCACTCACTGTGTAACTGTACAGAGTCACTGTTTATTCAGGGTGAGGATCACTCACTGTGTAACTGTACAGAGTCACTGTTTATTCAGGGTGAGGGTCACTCACTGTGTAACTGTACAGAGTCACTGTTTATTCAGGGTGAGGATCACTCACTGTGTAACTGTACAGAGTCACTGTTTATTCAGGGTGAAGATCACTCACTGTGTAACTGTACAGAGTCACTGTTTATTCAGGGTGAGGATCACTCACTGTGTAACTGTACAGAGTCACTGTTTATTCAGGGTGAGGATCACTCACTGTGTAACTGTACAGAGTCACTGTTTATTCAGGGTGAGGATCACTCACTGTGTAACTGTACAGAGTCACTGTTTATTCAGGGTGAGGGTCACTCACTGTGTAACTGTACAGAGTCACTGTTTATTCAGGGTGAGGATCACTCACTGTGTAACTGTACAGAGTCACTGTTTATTCAGGGTGAGGATCACTCACTGTGTAACTGTACAGAGTCACTGTTTATTCAGGGTGAGGATCACTCACTGTGTAACTGTACAGAGTCACTGTTTATTCAGGGTGAGGGTCACTCACTGTAACTGTACAGAGTCACTGTTTATTCAGGGTGAGGATCACTCACTGTGTAACTGTACAGAGTCACTGTTTATTCAGGGTGAGGGTCACTCACTGTGTAACTGTACAGAGTCACTGTTTATTCAGGGTGAGGATCACTCACTGTGTAACTGTACAGAGTCACTGTTTATTCAGGGTGAGGGTCACTCACTGTGTAACTGTACAGAGTCACTGTTTATTCAGGGTGAGGATCATTCACTGTGTAACTGTACAGAGTCACTGTTTATTCAGGGTGAGGGTCACTCACTGTGTAACTGTACAGAGTCACTGTTTATTCAGAGTGAGGGTCACTCACTGTGTAACTGTACAGAGTCACTGTTTATTCAGGGTGAGGGTCACTCACTGTAACTGTACAGAGTCACTGTTTATTCAGGGTGAGGGTCACTCACTGTGTAACTGTACAGAGTCACTGTTTATTCAGGGTGAGGATCATTCACTGTGTAACTGTACAGAGTCACTGTTTATTCAGAGTGAGGGTCACTCACTGTGTAACTGTACAGAGTCACTGTTTATTCAGGGTGAGGATCACTCACTGTGTAACTGTACAGAGTCACTGTTTATTCAGGGTAAGTGTCACTCACTGTGTAACTGTACAGAGTCACTGTTTATTCAGGGTGAGGATCACTCACTGTGTAACTGTACAGAGTCACTGTTTATTCAGGGTGAGGATCACTCACTGTGTAACTGTACAGAGTCACTGTTTATTCAGGGTGAGGATCACTCACTGTGTAACTGTACAGAGTCACTGTTTATTCAGGGTGAGGATCATTCACTGTGTAACTGTACAGAGTCACTGTTTATTCAGAGTGAGGGTCACTCACTGTGTAACTGTACAGAGTCACTGTTTATTCAGGGTGAGGATCACTCGCTGTGTAACTGTACAGAGTCACTGTTTATTCAGGGTGAGGATCATTCACTGTGTAACTGTACAGAGTCACTGTTTATTCAGAGTGAGGGTCACTCACTGTGTAACTGTACAGAGTCACTGTTTATTCAGGGTAAGTGTCACTCACTGTGTAACTGTACAGAGTCACTGTTTATTCAGGGTAAGTGTCACTCACTGTGTAACTGTACAGAGTCACTGTTTATTCAGGGTGAGGATCACTCACTGTGTAACTGTACAGAGTCACTGTTTATTCAGAGTGAGGGTCACTCACTGTGTAACTGTACAGAGTCACTGTTTATTCAGGGTGAAGATCACTCACTGTGTAACTGTACAGAGTCACTGTTTATTCAGGGTGAGGATCACTCACTGTGTAACTGTACAGAGTCACTGTTTATTCAGGGTGAGGATCATTCACTGTGTAACTGTACAGAGTCACTGTTTATTCAGAGTGAGGGTCACTCACTGTGTAACTGTACAGAGTCACTGTTTATTCAGGGTGAGGATCACTCGCTGTGTAACTGTACAGAGTCACTGTTTATTCAGGGTGAGGATCATTCACTGTGTAACTGTACAGAGTCACTGTTTATTCAGAGTGAGGGTCACTCACTGTGTAACTGTACAGAGTCACTGTTTATTCAGGGTAAGTGTCACTCACTGTGTAACTGTACAGAGTCACTGTTTATTCAGGGTGAGGATCGCTCACTGTGTAACTGTACAGAGTCACTGTTTATTCAGGGTGAGGATCACTCACTGTGTAACTGTACAGAGTCACTGTTTATTCAGGGTGAGGATCACTCACTGTGTAACTGTACAGAGTCACTGTTTATTCAGGGTGAGAATCACTCACTGTGTAACTGTACAGAGTCACTGTTTATTCAGGGTGAGGATCACTCACTGTGTAACTGTACAGAGTCGCTGTTTATTCAGGGTGAGGATCACTCACTGTGTAACTGTACAGAGTCACTGTTTATTCAGGGTGAGGGTCACTCACTGTGTAACTGTACAGAGTCACTGTTTATTCAGGGTGAGAATCAATCACTGTGTAACTGTACAGAGTCACTGTTTATTCAGGGTGAGGATCACTCACTGTGTAACTGTACAGAGTCACTGTTTATTCAGGGTGAGAATCACTCACTGTGTAACTGTACAGAGTCACTGTTTATTCAGGGTGAGGATCACTCGCTGTGTAACTGTACAGAGTCACTGTTTATTCAGGGTGAGAATCACTCACTGTGTAACTGTACAGAGTCACTGTTTATTCAGGGTGATGGTCACTCACTGTGTAACTGTACAGAGTCACTGTTTATTCAGGGTGAGGGTCACTCACTGTGTAACTGTACAGTGTCACTGTTTATTCAGGGTGAGGGTCACTCACTGTGTAACTGTACAGAGTCACTGTTTATTCAGGGTGAGGATCACTCACTGTGTAACTGTACAGAGTCACTGTTTATTCAGGGTGAGGATCACTCACTGTGTAACTGTACAGAGTCACTGTTTATTCAGGGTGAGGATCACTCGCTGTGTAACTGTACAGAGTCACTGTTTATTCAGGGTGAGGATCACTCGCTGTGTAACTGTACAGAGTCACTGTTTATTCAGGGTGAGGGTCACTCACTGTGTAACTGTACAGAGTCACTGTTTATTCAGGGTGAGGGTCACTCACTGTGTAACTGTACAGAGTCACTGTTTATTCAGGGTGAGGATCACTCACTGTGTAACTGTACAGAGTCACTGTTTATTCAGGGTGAGGGTCACTCACTGTGTAACTGTACAGAGTCAATGTTTATTCAGGATGAGGGTCACTCACTGTGTAACTGTACAGAGTCACTGTTTATTCAGGGTGAGGATCACTCACTGTGTAACTGTACAGAGTCACTGTTTATTCAGGGTGAGGGTCACTCACTGTGTAACTGTACAGAGTCACTGTTTATTCAGGGTGAGGATCACTCACTGTGTAACTGTACAGAGTCACTGTTTATTCAGGGTGAGGATCACTCACTGTGTAACTGTACAGAGTCACTGTTTATTCAGGGTGAGGGTCACTCACTGTGTAACTGTACAGAGTCACTGTTTATTCAGGGTGAGGGTCACTCACTGTGTAACTGTACAGAGTCACTGTTTATTCAGGGTGAGGGTCACTCACTGTGTAACTGCACAGAGTCACTGTTTATTCAGGGTGAGGGTCACTCACTGTGTAACTGTACAGAGTCACTGTTTATTCAGGGTGAGGATCACTCACTGTGTAACTGCACAGAGTCACTGTTTATTCAGGGTGAGGGTCACTCACTGTGTAACTGTACAGAGTCACTGTTTATTCAGGGTGAGGATCACTCACTGTGTAACTGTACAGAGTCACTGTTTATTCAGGGTGAGGGTCACTCACTGTGTAACTGTACAGAGTCACTGTTTATTCAGGGTGAGGATCACTCACTGTGTAACTGTACAGAGTCACTGTTTATTCAGGGTGAGGGTCACTCACTGTGTAACTGTACAGAGTCACTGTTTATTCAGGGTGAGGGTCACTCGCTGTGTAACTGTACAGAGTCACTGTTTATTCAGGGTGAGGATCACTCACTGTGTAACTGTACAGAGTCACTTTATATTCAGCAGGGGAAGGATCGCTCACTGTGTAACTGTACAGAGTTAGTGCATGGTAAGGCTTTCTCAGTGTGTTACTGTGACGATTTGGAATAAGTATTTATCCTTCTTTGAAGGAGTAACGTGCGCTGTGGATAAAGGGGATCCCGTTGACGTACTGTACTTGGATTTCCAGAAGGCATTCGACAAGGTGCCACATAAAAGCGTATTGTGCAAAGTAGGAGCTCATGCTGTCGGGGGTAACATATTAGCATGGATAGAAGATTGGCTCGCTGGCAGAAAACAGAGTATGCATAAATGGGTCCTTTTCTGATTGGCAGGATGTGACGAGTGGAGTCCCGCAGGGGTCTGTGCTCGGGCCTCAATCTTTTACAATTTATATCAATGACTTCGATGAGGGGAACGATGGCATGGTCACTAAATTTGCAGATGACCCAAGGATAGGTAGGAAAGTATGTTGTGAAGAGGACGTAAGGAGGTTGCAGACCGATATAGGTAGGTTGAGTGAGTGGGCGAAAACCTGGCAGATGGAGTATAACGTGGGAAAAATGTGAAGTTGTTCACTTTGGCAGGAAGAATAAAAAAAAAGCAGAGTATCTGCTCAGATTGACTGCAAACTGTTATGTGATTGACGAAGGCTCACAGCCCGCTCATTCTCTCTCTCTCTCTTCCTCCCTGCTCCTCTCCCCCCGCCCCCCCCCGCCCCTCCCACCCTGTCCTCCCCCTTTCGTCACCCTGTGTGTTCATTCTCAGCTCAGTTCCAACGTGCTCATTCTGCTGTGTACAAACATTGTTGGAGTATGTACGCACTACCCGGCCGAAGTGTCACAGAGGCAGGCGTTCCGGGAGACCCGGGCTTGTATCCAGGCTCGTCTTCACTCCCAGAGGGAGAACCAGCAACAGGTATGTTGGCCCTCACTTTCTCTTCCGGTGCATTGCGCTCCACTTGCCTGGATGGGTGCAGCTTCAACAACACTCAGGAAGCTCGACACCATCCAGGACAAAGCAGCCCGCTTGATTGGCACCCCATCCGCAAACATTCACTCCCTCCACCGCCGACGCACAGTGGCAGCAGTGTGTACCATCTACAAGATGCACTGCAGCAATGCACCAAGGCTCCTTCGACAGCACCTTCCAAACCCGCGACCTCTACCAACTAGAAGGACAAGGGGCAGCAGATGCATGGGAACACCACCACCTGCAAGTTCCCCTCCAAGCCACACACCATCCTGACTTGGAACTATATCGCCGTTCCTTCACTGTCGCTGGGTCAAAATCCTGGAACTCCCTTCCTAACAGCACTGTGGGTGTACCTACCCCACACGGACTGCAGCGGTTCAAGAAGGCAGCTCACCACCACCTTCTCAAGGGGCAATTAGGGATGGGCAATAAATGCTGGCCTGGCCAGTGACGCCCACATCCCGTGAATGAATCTTGCAAATAAACCACTTACCGTACGCACCCGGGTGTGAACTGAGTCCTGCTCGCTCACTGCCTCCCCACTTCACACGGCCACACAATCAGCAGGAAAGGCCAAGAGCCCATGCCCAGCCTGTGCTGAGTTGGCGGGGAGGAGGTGGGGGGGGGGGCATGGAAGGATGGGGACACGGAGACAGGAGGCTCCCGCCCTCCCTAGGTTCAGCCTCAGACTCTGCGTCACAGTGCGATGGGCATCGGACAGCCTCCTCCCTTTCCCCCCAGCAGCAGGTTCTGACACGGGCCCTCTTTCCTCTCTTCCAGGAACGCCTCCTGCTCTCGGTTCTCCCGCGCCACGTTGCCATGGAGATGAAGGCAGACATTAATGCCAAGAAAGAGGACATGATGTTCCACAAGATCTACATCCAAAAACACGACAATGTGAGGTGAGAACCACTCTCTGTCCCTCTCTCTGTCTCTCTCTCTCTCTGTCCCGCTCTCTCTGTCCCACGGGGGGTTTATTTCTAGAATAACAGATACCCGGGAGTGAGTTACAGACTGGAATCTAATCGAGGGGTTCGGGGGGTTTATATATAAACTAACAGATAACTGGGAGTGAGTTGCAGACTGGAATCTAATCGAGGGGTTCAGGGGGTTTATATATAGAATAACAGATACCCGGGAGTGAGTTACAGACTGGAATCTAATCGAGGGGTTCGGGGGGTTTATATATAGAATAACAGATAGCCGGGAGTGAGTTACAGACTGGAATCTAATCGAGGGGTTCAGGGGGTTTATATATAGAATAACAGATACCCGGGAGTGAGTTACAGACTGGAATCTAATCGAGGGGTTCGGGGGGTTTATATATAGAATAACAGATATCCGGGAGTGAGTTACAGACTGGAATCTAATCGAGGGGTTCGGGTGGTTTATATATAGAATAACAGATACCCGGGAGTGAGTTACAGACTGGAATCTAATCGAGGGCTTCGGGGTGGCTTATATATAGAATAACAGATACCCGGGAGTGAGTTACAGACTGGAATCTAATCGAGGGGTTCGGGGGGGTTTATATATAGAATAACAGATACCCGGTAATGAGTTACAGACTGGAATCTAATCGAGGGGTTCGGGGTGGTTTATATATAGAATAACAGATACCCGGGAGTGAGTTACAGACTGGAATCTAATCGAGGGGTTCGGGGGGTTTATATATAGAATAACAGATAGCCGGGAGTGAGTTGCAGACTGGAATCTAATCGAGGGGTTCGGGGGGGTTTATATTTAGAATAACAGATACTCGGGAGTGAGTTACAGACTGGAATCTAATCGAGGGGTTCGGGGAGTTTATATATAGAATAACAGATACCCGGGAGTGAGTTACAGACTGGAATCTAATCGAGGGGTTCGGGGGGTTTATATATAGAATAACAGATACTCGGGAGTGAGTTACAGACTGGAATCTAATCGAGGGGTTCAGGGGGTTTATATATATAACAGATACCCGGGAGTGAGTTACAGACTGGAATCTAATCGAGGGGTTCAGGGGGTTTATATATGTAACAGATACCCGGGAGTGAGTTACAGACTGGAATCTAATCGAGGGGTTCGGGGGGTTTATATATAGAATAACAGATACCCGGGAGTGAGTTACAGACTGGAATCTAATCGAGGGGTTCGGGGGGTTTATATATAGAATAACAGATACCCGGGAGTGAGTTACAGACTGGAATCTAATCGAGGGGTTCAGTGGGGTTTATATATAGAATAACAGATACCCGGGAGTGAGTTACAGACTGGAATCTAATCGAGGAGTTCGGGGGGTTTATATATAGAATAACAGATACCCGGGAGTGAGTTACAGACTGGAATCTAATCGAGGGGTTCGGGGGGGTTTATATATAGCATAACAGATACCCGAGAGTGAGTTACAGACTGGAATCTAATCGAGGGGTTCGGGGGGGGTTTATTTATAGAATAACAGATACCCGGGAGTGAGTTACAGACTGGAATCTAATTAAGAGGTTCGGGGGGTTTATATATAGAATAACAGATACCCGGGAGTGAGTTACAGACTGGAATCTAATCGAGGGGTTCGGGGGGTTTATATATAGAATAACAGATACCCGGGAGTGAGTTACAGACCGGAATCTAATCGAGGGGTTCGGGGGGTTTATATATAGAATAACAGATACCCGGGAGTGAGTTACAGACTGGAATCTAATCGAGGGGTTCAGGGGGTTTATATATATAACAGATACCCGGGAGTGAGTTACAGACTGGAATCTAATCGAGGGGTTCAGGGGGTTTATATATGTAACAGATACCCGGGAGTGAGTTACAGACTGGAATCTAATCGAGGGGTTCGGGGGGTTTATATATGTAACAGATACCCGGGAGTGAGTTACAGACTGGAATCTAATCGAGGGGTTCGGGGGGGTTTATATATAGAATAACAGATACCCGGAGTGAGTTACAGACTGGAATCTAATCGAGGGGTTCAGGGGGTTTATATATATAACAGATACCCGGGAGTGAGTTACAGACTGGAATCTAATCGAGGGGTTCAGGGGGTTTATATATGTAACAGATACCCGGGAGTGAGTTACAGACTGGAATCTAATCGAGGGGTTCAGGGGGTTTATATATGTAACAGATACCCGGGAGTGAGTTACAGACTGGAATCTAATCGAGGGGTTCGGGGGGGGTTTATATATATAACAGATACCCGGGAGTGAGTTACAGACTGGAATTTAATCGAGGGGTTCGGGGGGGTTTATATGTAGAATAACAGATACCCGGAGTGAGTTACAGACTGGAATCTAATCGAGGGGTTCGGGGTGTTTATATATAGAATAACAGATACCCGGGAGTGAGTTACAGACTGGAATCTAATTGAGGGGTTCAGGGGGTTTTATATATATAACAGATACCCGGGAGTGAGTTACAGACTGGAATCTAATCGAGGGGTTCAGTGGGGTTTATATATAGAATAACAGATACCCAGGAGTGAGTTACAGACTGGAATCTAATCGAGGGGTTCGGGGGTGTTTATGTATAGAATAACAGATACCCGGGAGTGAGTTACAGACTGGAATCTAATCGAGGGGTTCAGTGGGGTTTATATATAGAATAACAGATACCCGGGAGTGAGTTACAGACTGGAATCTAATCGAGGGGTTCAGGGGGTTTATATATGTAACAGATACCCGGGAGTGAGTTACAGACTGGAATCTAATCGAGGGGTTCGGGGGGTTTATATATAGAATAACAGATACCCGGGAGTGAGTTACAGACTGGAATCTAATCGAGGGGTTCGGGGGGTTTATATATAGAATAACAGATACCCGGGAGTGAGTTACAGACTGGAATCTAATCGAGGGGTTCAGTGGGGTTTATATATAGAATAACAGATACCCGGGAGTGAGTTACAGACTGGAATCTAATCGAGGAGTTCGGGGGGTTTATATATAGAATAACAGATACCCGGGAGTGAGTTACAGACTGGAATCTAATCGAGGGGTTCGGGGGGGTTTATATATAGCATAACAGATACCCGAGAGTGAGTTACAGACTGGAATCTAATCGAGGGGTTCGGGGGGGGTTTATTTATAGAATAACAGATACCCGGGAGTGAGTTACAGACTGGAATCTAATTAAGAGGTTCGGGGGGTTTATATATAGAATAACAGATACCCGGGAGTGAGTTACAGACTGGAATCTAATCGAGGGGTTCGGGGGGTTTATATATAGAATAACAGATACCCGGGAGTGAGTTACAGACTGGAATCTAATCGAGGGGTTCGGGGGGTTTATATATAGAATAACAGATACCCGGGAGTGAGTTACAGACTGGAATCTAATCGAGGGGTTCAGGGGGTTTATATATATAACAGATACCCGGGAGTGAGTTACAGACTGGAATCTAATCGAGGGGTTCAGGGGGTTTATATATGTAACAGATACCCGGGAGTGAGTTACAGACTGGAATCTAATCGAGGGGTTCGGGGGGTTTATATATGTAACAGATACCCGGGAGTGAGTTACAGACTGGAATCTAATCGAGGGGTTCGGGGGGGTTTATATATAGAATAACAGATACCCGGAGTGAGTTACAGACTGGAATCTAATCGAGGGGTTCAGGGGGTTTATATATATAACAGATACCCGGGAGTGAGTTACAGACTGGAATCTAATCGAGGGGTTCAGGGGGTTTATATATGTAACAGATACCCGGGAGTGAGTTACAGACTGGAATCTAATCGAGGGGTTCAGGGGGTTTATATATGTAACAGATACCCGGGAGTGAGTTACAGACTGGAATCTAATCGAGGGGTTCGGGGGGGGTTTATATATATAACAGATACCCGGGAGTGAGTTACAGACTGGAATTTAATCGAGGGGTTCAGTGGGGTTTATATATAGAATAACAGATACCCAGGAGTGAGTTACAGACTGGAATCTAATCGAGGGGTTCGGGGGTGTTTATGTATAGAATAACAGATACCCGGGAGTGAGTTACAGACTGGAATCTAATCGAGGGGTTCAGTGGGGTTTATATATAGAATAACAGATACCCGGGAGTGAGTTACAGACTGGAATCTAATCGAAGGGTTCAGTGGGGTTTATATGTAGAATAACAGATACCCGAGAGTGAGTTACAGACTGGAATCTAATCGAGGGGTTCGGGTGGTTTATATATAGAACTTCAGATATCCGGGAGTGAGTTACTGACTGGAATCTAATCGAGGGGTTCGGGGGGTTTATATATAGAATAACAGATACCCGGGAGTGAGTTACAGACTGGAATCTAATCGAGGGGTTCGGGGGGTTTATATATAGAATAACAGATACCCGGAAGTGAGTTACAGACTGGAATCTAATCGAGGGGTTTAGTGGGGTTTATATATAGAATAACAGATACCCGGGAGTGAGTTACAGACTGGAATCTAATCGAGGAGTTCGGGGGGTTTATATATAGAATAACAGATACCCGGGAGTGAGTTACAGACTGGAATCTAATCGAGGGGTTCGGGGGGGGGTTTATATATAGCATAACAGATACCCGAGAGTGAGTTACAGACTGGAATCTAATCGGGGGGTTCTGGGGGGGTTTATTTATAGAATAACAGATACCCGGGAGTGAGTTACAGACTGGAATCTAATTAAGAGGTTCGGGGGGTTTATATATAGAATAACAGATACCCGGGAGTGAGTTACAGACTGGAATCTAATCGAGGGGTTCAGGGGGTTTATATATGTAACAGATACCCGGGAGTGAGTTACAGACTGGAATCTAATCGAGGGGTTCGGGGGGTTTATATATGTAACAGATACCCGGGAGTGAGTTACAGACTGGAATCTAATCGAGGGGTTCGGGGGGGTTTATATATAGAATAACAGATACCCGGAGTGAGTTACAGACTGGAATCTAATCGAGGGGTTCAGGGGGTTTATATATATAACAGATACCCGGGAGTGAGTTACAGACTGGAATCTAATCGAGGGGTTCAGGGGGTTTATATATGTAACAGATACCCGGGAGTGAGTTACAGACTGGAATCTAATCGAGGGGTTCAGGGGGTTTATATATGTAACAGATACCCGGGAGTGAGTTACAGACTGGAATCTAATCGAGGGGTTCGGGGGGGGGTTTTATATATATAACAGATACCCGGGAGTGAGTTACAGACTGGAATCTAATCGAGGGGTTCAGTGGGGTTTATATATAGAATAACAGATACCCAGGAGTGAGTTACAGACTGGAATCTAATCGAGGGGTTCGGGGGTGTTTATGTATAGAATAACAGATACCCGGGAGTGAGTTACAGACTGGAATCTAATCGAGGGGTTCAGTGGGGTTTATATATAGAATAACAGATACCCGGGAGTGAGTTACAGACTGGAATCTAATCGAGGGGTTCAGGGGGTTTATATATGTAACAGATACCCGGGAGTGAGTTACAGACTGGAATCTAATCGAGGGGTTCGGGGGGTTTATATATAGAATAACAGATACCCGGGAGTGAGTTACAGACTGGAATCTAATCGAGGGGTTCGGGGGGTTTATATATAGAATAACAGATACCCGGGAGTGAGTTACAGACTGGAATCTAATCGAGGGGTTCAGTGGGGTTTATATATAGAATAACAGATACCCGGGAGTGAGTTACAGACTGGAATCTAATCGAGGAGTTCGGGGGGTTTATATATAGAATAACAGATACCCGGGAGTGAGTTACAGACTGGAATCTAATCGAGGGGTTCGGGGGGGTTTATATCTAGCATAACAGATACCCGAGAGTGAGTTACAGACTGGAATCTAATCGAGGGGTTCGGGGGGGGTTTATTTATAGAATAACAGATACCCGGGAGTGAGTTACAGACTGGAATCTAATCGAGGGGTTCGGGGGGTTTATATATAGAATAACAGATACCCGGGAGTGAGTTACAGACTGGAATCTAATCGAAGGGTTCGGGGGGTTTATATATAGAATAACAGATACCCGGGAGTGAGTTACAGACTGGAATCTAATCGAGGGGTTCAGGGGGTTTATATATATAACAGATACCCGGGAGTGAGTTACAGACTGGAATCTAATCGAGGGGTTCAGGGGGTTTATATATGTAACAGATACCCGGGAGTGAGTTACAGACTGGAATCTAATCGAGGGGTTCGGGGGGTTTATATATGTAACAGATACCCGGGAGTGAGTTACAGACTGGAATCTAATCGAGGGGTTCGGGGGGGTTTATATATAGAATAACAGATACCCGGAGTGAGTTACAGACTGGAATCTAATCGAGGGGTTCAGGGGGTTTATATATATAACAGATACCCGGGAGTGAGTTACAGACTGGAATCTAATCGAGGGGTTCAGGGGGTTTATATATGTAACAGATACCCGGGAGTGAGTTACAGACTGGAATCTAATCGAGGGGTTCAGGGGGTTTATATATGTAACAGATACCCGGGAGTGAGTTACAGACTGGAATCTAATCGAGGGGTTCGGGGGGGGTTTATATATATAACAGATACCCGGGAGTGAGTTACAGACTGGAATATAATCGAGGGGTTCGGGGGGGTTTATATGTAGAATAACAGATACCCGGAGTGAGTTACAGACTGGAATCTAATCGAGGGGTTCGGGGTGTTTATATATAGAATAACAGATACCGGGGAGTGAGTTACAGACTGGAATCTAATTGAGGGGTTCAGGGGGTTTTATATATATAACAGATACCCGGGAGTGAGTTACAGACTGGAATCTAATCGAGGGGTTCAGTGGGGTTTATATATAGAATAACAGATACCCAGGAGTGAGTTACAGACTGGAATCTAATCGAGGGGTTCGGGGGTGTTTATGTATAGAATAACAGATACCCGGGAGTGAGTTACAGACTGGAATCTAATCGAGGGGTTCAGTGGGGTTTATATATAGAATAACAGATACCCGGGAGTGAGTTCCAGACTGGAATCTAATCGAAGGGTTCAGTGGGGTTTATATGTAGAATAACAGATACCCGAGAGTGAGTTACAGACTGGAATCTAATCGAGGGGTTCGGGTGGTTTATATATAGAACTTCAGATATCCGGGAGTGAGTTACTGACTGGAATCTAATCGAGGGGTTCGGGGGGTTTATATATAGAATAACAGATACCCGGGAGTGAGTTACAGACTGGAATCTAATCGAGGGGTTCGGGGGGTTTATATATAGAATAACAGATACCCGGAAGTGAGTTACAGACTGGAATCTAATCGAGGGGTTCAGTGGGGTTTATATATAGAATAATAGATACCCGGGAGTGAGTTACAGACTGGAATCTAATCGAGGAGTTCGGGGGGTTTATATATAGAATAACAGATACCCGGGAGTGAGTTACAGACTGGAATCTAATCGAGGGGTTCGGGGGGGGTTTATATATAGCATAACAGATACCCGAGAGTGAGTTACAGACTGGAATCTAATCGGGGGGTTCTGGGGGGGTTTATTTATAGAATAACAGATACCCGGGAGTGAGTTACAGACTGGAATCTAATTAAGAGGTTCGGGGGGTTTATATATAGAATAACAGATACCCGGGAGTGAGTTACAGACTGGAATCTAATCGAGGGGTTCGGGGGGTTTATATATAGAATAACAGATACCCGGGAGTGAGTTACAGACTGGAATCTAATCGAGGGGTAGGGGGGTTTATATATAGAATAACAGATACCCGGGAGTGAGTTACAGACTGGAATCTAATCGTGGGGTTCAGGGGGTTTATATATATAACAGATACCCGGGAGTGAGTTACAGACTGGAATCTAATCGAGGGGTTCAGGGGGTTTATATATGTAACAGATACCCGGGAGTGAGTTACAGACTGGAATCTAATCGAGGGGTTCAGTGGGGTTTATATATAGAATAACAGATACCCGGGAGTGAGTTACAGACTGGAATCTAATCGAGGGGTTCGGGGGGTTTATATATAGAATAACAGATACCCGGGAGTGAGTTACAGACTGGAATCTAATCGAGGGGTTCAGTGGGGTTTATATATAGAATAACAGATACCCGGGAGTGAGTTACAGACTGGAATCTAATCGAGTGGTTCGGGGGGTTTATATATAGAATAACAGATACCCGGGAGTGAGTTACAGACTGGAATCTAATCGAGGGGTTCGGGGGGGTTTATATATAGCATAACAGATACCCGAGAGTGAGTTACAGACTGGAATCTAATCGAGGGGTTCGGGGGGGGTTTATATATAGAATAACAGATACCCGGGAGTGAGTTACAGACTGGAATCTAATCGAGGGGTTCGGGGGGTTTATATATAGAATAACAGATACCCGGGAGTGAGTTACAGACTGGAATCTAATCGAGGGGTTCAGGGGGTTTATATATATAACAGATACCCGGGAGTGAGTTACAGACTGGAATCTAATCGAGGGGTTCAGGGGGTTTATATATGTAACAGATACCCGGGAGTGAGTTACAGACTGGAATCTAATCGAGGGGTTCGGGGGGTTTATATATGTAACAGATACCCGGGAGTGAGTTACAGACTGGAATCTAATCGAGGGGTTCGGGGGGTTTTATATATAGAATAACAGATACCCGGAGTGAGTTACAGACTGGAATCTAATCGAGGGGTTCAGGGGGTTTATATATATAACAGATACCCGGGAGTGAGTTACAGACTGGAATCTAATCGAGGGGTTCAGGGGGTTTATATATGTAACAGATACCCGGGAGTGAGTTACAGACTGAAATCTAATCGAGGGGTTCGGGGGGGGTTTATATATATAACAGATACCCGGGAGTGAGTTACAGACTGGAATTTAATCGAGGGGTTCGGGGGGGTTTATATATAGAATAACAGATACCCGGAGTGAGTTACAGACTGGAATCTAATCGAGGGGTTCGGGGTGTTTATATGTAGAATAACAGATACCCGGGAGTGAGTTACAGACTGGAATCTAATTGAGGGGTTCAGGGGGTTTTATATATATAACAGATACCCGGGAGTGAGTTGCAGACTGGAATCTAATCGAGGGGTTCAGTGGGGTTTATATATAGAATAACAGATACCCAGGAGTGAGTTACAGACTGGAATCTAATCGAGGGGTTCGGGGGTGTTTATGTATAGAATAACAGATACCCGGGAGTGAGTTACAGACTGGAATCTAATCGAGGGGTTCAGTGGGGTTTATATATAGAATAACAGATACCCGGGAGTGAGTTACAGACTGGAATCTAATCGAGGGGTTCAGTGGGGTTTATATGTAGAATAACAGATACCCGAGAGTGAGTTACAGACCGGAATCTAATCGAGGGGTTCGGGTGGTTTATCTTTAGAACATCAGATATCCGGGAGTGAGTTACTGACTGGAATCTAATCGAGAGGTTCGGGGGGTTTATATATAGAATAACAGATACCCGGGAGTGAGTTACAGACTGGAATCTAATCGAGGGGTTCAGTGGGGTTTATATATAGAATAACAGATACCCGGGAGTGAGTTACAGACTGGAATCTAATCGAGGGGTTCGGGGGGTTTATATATAGAATAACAGATACCCGGGAGTGAGTTACAGACTGGAATCTAATCGAGGGGTTCAGTGGGGTTTATATATAGAATAACAGATACCCGGGAGTGAGTTACAGACTGGAATCTAATCGAGGGGTTCGGGGGGTTTATATATAGAATAACAGATACCCGGGAGTGAGTTACAGACTGGAATCTAATCGAGGGGTTCGGGTGGTTTATATATAGAACATCAGATATCCGGGAGTGAGTTACTGACTGGAATCTAATCGAGAGGTTCGGGGGGTTTATATATAGAATAACAGATACCCGGGAGTGAGTTACAGACTGGAATCTAATCGAGGGGTTCAGTGGGGTTTATATATAGAATAACAGATACCCGGGAGTGAGTTACAGACTGGAATCTAATCGAGGGGTTCGGGGGGTTTATATATAGAATAACAGATACCCGGGAGTGAGTTACAGACTGGAATCTAATCGAGGGGTTCAGTGGGGTTTATATATAGAATAACAGATACCCGGGAGTGAGTTACAGACTGGAATCTAATCGAGGGGTTCGGGGGGTTTATATATAGAATAACAGATACCCGGAAGTGAGTTACAGACTGGAATCTAATCGAGGGGTTCAGTGGGGTTTATATATAGAATAACAGATACCCGGGAGTGAGTTACAGACTGGAATCTAATCGAGGGGTTCGGGGGGTTTATATATAGAATAACAGATACCCGGAAGTGAGTTACAGACTGGACTCTAATCGAGGGGTTCAGTGGGGTTTATATTTAGAATAACAGATACCCGGGAGTGAGTTACAGGTACTTAGAATCATAGAATCTTATAGCACAGGAGGAGTCCATTCGGCCCATCGTGCCTTCTATCCCCCCCCCCCCCGGTTCTTCTGTCGATTATCTTAAATCTGTGTCCCTCTTGTTACCGACCCTCCCACCACTGGAGACAGTTTCTCCCTCTCTCTCTCTCTGCTCTATCCAAACCCCCCCTCCTGAATCCGAACGCATCCATTAAATCTCCCCCTTAACCTTCTCTGCTCCGAGGAAGAACAATCCCAGCTTCTCCCAGTCTCTCCGCATTAACCGAAGCCCCTCGTCCCCCCGGGACCGTTCTGGTCAATCTCCTCCGCACCCCCCCCCCCCTCCCACCACATCTCCGAGGCCCCGAAATTCTCCCTAAAGTGCGGTGGCCAGGATCGGGACACGGTCCACCAGCCCGGGGGGGTGGTTAAGCAGTGTTTTTATAAAGAGTTTAACTTCCTCCTGTTACTTCTTGCTTCTCTTTTGTAGCATCCTCTTCGCTGATATTGAGGGCTTTACTGGATTGGCCTCACAGTGCACAGCTCAGGAGTTGGTGATGACCCTTAATGAACTGTTTGCTCGGTTTGATAAACTCGCAGCGGTAAGTGTAAGAGTGGGTGGTGGGGTTTGACCCTCCTTTTCAATTGAATTATCCGTTCATCTCTCCTCCCTGGTAGTTTGCAGTACTGTGTTCACACCTCCGGAAGGATATGTTGGCTGTGGAGGGGAGTACAGTGTAGCCTTACCAGCATCTCCAAGGGTTAACCTAGTCACGACGGCACAGGAGTCCTCCTGTGCGTTAAGATTCAATGATTCGAACAGAGGCGCTCGACCCCATTGAGCAGAATTGGGGATCTATTGTATCCCGGGTGTTGTCACAGTGAAGGCTGGGTGGTCCGACACTGGCTGACCCCTTGGACTTGTCCCACTCCACCCACCATGAGTCGATCAGCCCGGGCGGCCTTGCGATCCACGGGTGCTGAGCGCGGTCCGTGCGATATCAGCAAGAATTGTGCCGAAAGTGCCACATGAAAGTCTTATCTCCCTGAGGGTGCTCATCCACTGGATGGCCTCCTCCTGTGTTAATACAGCTGTGGTTAGACTTTCCTTGCGTCTCTTTTCTCTCCTCTCATTTTAAGGAAAACCACTGTCTGCGGATCAAGATCCTTGGAGACTGCTACTACTGTGTGTCAGGGTTGCCCGAGGCCCGTGCCGATCACGCGCACTGCTGTGTCGAGATGGGTGTCGATATGATCGAGGCAATTTCGTAAGTAGCAGGCGACTGACTCTCCAGAGCAGCCCAGAGCCGAGCTGGAGGCTGTGATGTTATCCCGTGTGCCTGTGTTATCGGAGGCGATCGTTCCATGAAAAACATTCCCCAAATTCCCCTCAGTGCTGACCCTCTGACAGTGTGGCGCTCCCTCAGCACTGACCCTCCGACAGAGCGGCGCTCCCTCAGTACTGACCCTCTGACAGTGTGGCACTCCCTCAGCACTGACCCTCTGACAGTGCGGCGCTCCCTCAGTACTGACCCTCTGACAGTGTGGCACTCCCTCAGCACTGACCCTCCGACAGTGCGGAGCTCCCTCAGCACTGACCCTCCGACAGTGCGGCGCTCCCTCAGTACTGTCCCTCCGACAGTGCGGCGCTCCCTCAGTACTGTCCCTCCGACAGTGCGGCGCTCCCTCAGTACTGACCCTCCGACAGTGCGGAGCTCCCTCAGCACTGACCCTCTGACAGTGTGGCACTCCCTCAGCACTGACCCTCCGACAGTGCGGAGCTCCCTCAGCACTGACTCTCCGACAGTGCGGCGCTCCCTCAGTACTGTCCCTCCGACAGTGCGGCGCTCCCTCAGTACTGACCCTCCGACAGTGCGGCGCTCCCTCGGCACTTACCCTCCGACAGTGCGGCGCTCCCTCAGTACTGACCCTCCGACAGTGCGGCGCTCCCTCAGTACTGACCCTCTGACAGTGTGGCACTCCCTCAGCACTGATCCTCTGACAGTGCGGCGCTCCCTCAGTACTGACCCTCCGACAGTGCGGCGCTCCCTCGGTACTGACCCTCCGACAGCGTGGCGCTCCCTCAGTACTGACCCTCCGACAGTGCGGCGCTCCCTTGGTACTGACCCTCCGACAGTGCGGCTCTCCCTCAGTACTGACCCTCCGACAGTGCGGCGCTCCCTCAGTACTGACCCTCCGACAGTGCGGCGCTCCCTCAATACTGACACCTCCGACAGTGGGCGCTGTGCATTGAGAAGGATGAAAGGACTCAGCAGAATGTGATGTGACATTCCAGTCCTGTGATTTAAAAGAGATTGTTTGCAGACACACATGATCCCAGGAGGCAAAGCGAAGGAGCCAGGAAAGCTCAACTGGATTGTCTTTCCCATGGAAGGTGGGGAGATCTCAGTCCCTGTGGGGCTTCCCAAGGTTCATGAAACTAGCCCCAGGAATTCAGCGTCTGGGAACAAATGGAGAGGGAGCGAGCATGAGGGAGAGAAACTAAGAGAAAGGGAGAGACACTAAAAGGGAGAGAGTGAGAGACGGAAAGGGAGAGGGAGAAATGTAGACAGAAAAATGGAGAACGAGAGACAGGGAGCAGGAGACGAACAGACAGAGAAAGTGAGAGACAGACAGACAGAGAGAGAGAGAGAGACAGACAGTCTGAGAGGGAGGGAGTGAGAGAGGGAAAGAGAGTGACAGATAGACAGACACAGAGCACGAGAGAGAGAGAGACAGATTGAAGACAAAGAGACAGAGTCAGAGAGGGAGGGAGTGGGAGAGACAGAGAGAGAGAGACAGCGAGAGAGAGAGAGCAAGAATGACAGATAGACAGACACAGAGGGGGAGAGAGAGAGCGACAGATAGACAGACAGAGAGGGCAAGGGAGAGATGGACAGAGGGAGAGACACAGAGAGAGACAGTTGGACAGGCACAGAGAGAGACAGATGGACAGACACAGAGAGAGACAGTGAGGGAGAGACAGATGGATGGACAGATGGAGAGAGAGAGAGATAGAGACGGACAGAGAGAGAGCAGGAGGAATTAGGGAGTTGGATAAAATGGACTTTAAAATACACGTCAAAAGCCCTGGGTCCAACTCAACAGGAGCTGTACAATAGTCTTCAGAGCCCCTGGGCTGGGGAGGAGGGCACGAATTCCTCCTCCTCATGGCGTACGCAGTGAGTGACCACCCCTACCCCCTGGCTGGCCACTGTGCAGGTGCGAAGCCCTCCCCAGTTGAATAGTGCGCCAGCTTGAAAGAGCTGTCTGAGGAGGCCCAGGGCCGAGACGGACCCTGTTACCTCAGCACCTTTTACACAGGGCGGAATTAAAGGGGTTGGCGGGGGGTAGTTTACATGTAAAAACATGTTTAGCATTTCTGTCACACTTGCACCTGATTGGCCCACAAGGCAGCTCCTTTTTGCTTTCACTTCCAAGAATATATCCACATAAGGGAAAGAGAGACAGTTGTCTCTTGGCCGTTTCCTTGTTCCAGGAGGGAGTGGATTTTTTTTTTTAACCGGCAACTGCCCGATTTACAGCCACTCGAACACAGCAATTAGTCTCTGAATGACCCCGGAAAGGGCCTGAGCAGCAGAATCATACCTCCGTGATGTGACGTGACGTGACGCGACGCTCCCTTTTGGAGGCTGTGAGCTCAGGTTAGGCGGGGTGGCTATCGGTATCGGTGAAGTTAACCTGTCCTTTCTGTTCTCGCCTCCACCACCACCCCCCACCCCCCCCCCCCACCCCCCGCAGGTTGGTGCGAGAGGTAACCGGGGTCAACGTGAACATGAGGGTCGGCATCCACAGCGGGCGCGTGCACTGTGGGGTGCTGGGCCTCAGGAAGTGGCAGTTCGACGTCTGGTCCAATGATGTAACGCTGGCGAATCACATGGAGGCAGGAGGCAAAGCTGGGTAAGATAAACAAGATATAAACCACCTTGAGTGGTCCAAATGCCACTCCCGGGACAGTTAGTGTGGGGCGGGGTTTCTGCATTCTCACTGTCTGAGCACTGAACCAGAGTACTGTGCACAGTTCCGGTCTCCATATCCCTTGGTTAGACCACACTTGGAGCACTGTGCACAGTTCCGGTCTCCATATCCCTCGGTTAGACCCACACTTGGAGCACTGTGCACAGTTCCAGTCTCCATATACCTCGGTTAGCCCACACTTGGAGCACTGTGCACAGTTCCAGTCTCCATATACCTCGGTTAGACCACACTTGGAGCACTGTGCACAGTTCCAGTCTCCATATACCTCGGTTAGCCCACACTTGGAGCACTGTGCACAGTTCCAGTCTCCATATACCTCGGTTAGCCCACACTTGGAGCACTGTGCACAGTTCCAGTCTCCATATACCTCGGTTAGACCACACTTGGAGCACTGTGCACAGTTCCAGTCTCCATATACCTCGGTTAGACCACACTTGGAGCACTGTGCACAGTTCCAGTCTCCATATACCTCGGTTAGCCCACACTTGGAGCACTGTGCACAGTTCCAGTCTCCATATACCTCGGTTAGCCCACACTTGGAGA